>NC_064649.1:31805391-32030391 GCF_023864345.2 Schistocerca serialis cubense
CTCTGTCCATATCACATCTACCAACCAACAGCAAAACTTCCACTTTGACAGTTGCCACCCAGACCATACCAAGAAGTCCCTTCCAGACAGCCAAGCCACCCACGGCAGCCATATTTGTAGTGATGAGCATTCTCCCTGTTGCTTCAGTCATATAAGTTATGAGTATTGTCAAAAGCACCAGTCAGTGTTTTTTATACTATACAAGGCACAGATTTACACTCGAGTAGCATGCAACAGTGCTTTACTTGTAAGAATCCCAGAGTGAACATTGTTACTACCAGGCCTCTCTCTGTATCAGAAAGATGTGAGAGTGCTGCCACCCCAGCCAAGTATACGGTTTTCTATGTTGAGGAGTAGATGACAAGTCATATGTTTAGTTTATATGACATTTCTTGTGCATGGTGGCCTAAACTGTGTTAGCTAGAGGTACATAGATAGGTCTAGAGATGGCAATCCACCAAGGGGAATGATATTTTAGGTTTATCAGACCTATGCATGGATTATGATGAGAATTGAGTCTGTACTTACCAACCATAGTCCGATATCTAGGTTAAGTTGAAAGGTAACATTGCAATTTGTTTCAACCACTGAAAGTATCATGACAATCTTTCTTTTTGTACACTTTCCCAGTCCATAGCTAAACTTGCATCTATGAGAAAAACCATCTTCCCACTATGGTCTAAAGAATCTACAATACATACATCACTTAATCTCTGTGTACAGTCAGAGTTCTGTGTATTGATTTACATCAACCATGGTGTGCCACGGAATTTGGATTTCCTTAATAACCCTAGTGTCATTTTCTTTCGCAAAAACTAGAACCATTACTATCTGTGATACTTGACTTTCATTACAGTCGGTCAGAAACAAACTGTTACTGTAAACTGTTGACTATGTGAAAATTACCTCTATTAAAAAAAAAAGCCCAAATATTAGCCCATTTACTCTGTTTGCTACTTCCTAAAAAAATCTTGAGGTATCATTTTATACAGGCACTAATGGAATCTAGAATATGCAAACCAGCATCCGGCCATCCTGATTTATTAGGTTTAATACTGTGATTTCCCTAAATCGCTTCAGGCAAATGCTGGGATGGTTTCTTTGTAAGGGGATGGCCAATTTCCTTCCCCATTCTTCCCTAATCTGATGTTTGATCACCTTCTCCAAAGCAGCCAATCAACCATCTAGCATATACTAGAAATGATTATTTTGTTTCTTGACACTATATGCCGATAAAGCACACAATGAAGCAAATTTTATCAACTAATCAACTAGTGACAAGTCTCCAAATAAAATAAAAACAAACAATAACTTTCAGTTGCAAACACACTGTATAACTGGAGCAGAGCAAACAACAAAACACCATATTCTATATTATGGGAGTGGGAGGGGCTGGGAGATGCCCAGGACAGTGGGTGGGATGGATAGGGGGAGGGACACTTTTTCAGACATGAAGACACACCTGCAACCAGTATATACCTATTACACTATCTGCAGGTAATCTGCATACACAAACTTTTTATGATGTGGAGAGTACTGTGTATAAATAATTTGAAAGGGTCATTCAAGACTCAATGACACTTCCATACACCACCACGCCCATACAGTAAATACTTTATGACTGAACATGGCTGTTAAATCATTAACTTATGGAATTTTGGTATCACTCATTAATGAACAGTCACACAAATTACTTTCGTTTGCTTACACTTGTTGCTGCAATTTCCAGTGGATGGTTAGCTTACAACAGGCCTAACCACTTTCTAGTTGTTAAATTCAAATACACGAGTATTAGTGTTTTGCATTTAGCCTATAAGTTCTGAATGACCAAAAGTATGAGAAGACCTCAGAACAATAGTGGAGCTCAGTAAGAATTGCAACAAAAACTAGTAGTAACTGCAAGTTTATTTACTGGATCCATTTTGTAACTGCCGGAACACAAGCGAAATGGAAACTCTGTGTACACGATAACACAATGTACCATAACATCCAAACGTTCACATCCCCGATATCATCCAATGAGAGCCTGCTAATATGACTATTGTTCCGATCATCCAAACTATGCAGTATTACCGCTGGAAAAACGCGTAATTTAACAGTATTTGCGGCGGATGGGTGCTCTCATGGGAATTACGCTAATGCGTTGTCTCTGAATAGAAACACGAGTACAGTATTCCCAAAGAAGCCATATAACTAATCCGCAACGACGCAGCTGCTCGTATTCATTTCTTATAAATTGAATGAAATTCTGATGTGTTACAAACTAATTTTATACTGGGGTGAAACAGGTGACAAGTCATGTTTATGGTCCAATAAATAATTCATTTATTTCAATTTGCGAGCTTCGACTATTGACCTCTAAGGTTTGACAACTAGCTGCAAAAAAATGTGACCCTTCATCAACGCAAGGCGTACATTTCTTACATCAAAATATAATATATATGTACATTCTTGTCATTACAACAGAGTCGCTGTTGTTTACCTAGTTACATTTAAGAAATCAAATTTTATGCTGATACAATTATTTCAAACGCACATTTCGAATGTATACGATTCTAAGTCATGCCCCGGTTTTTCCTATCTGTGAAACAGCATTAAATTACAAAGTCCTCGTAGTGAGTTTAAAAGAAAGTGCTACTCCCACTGCTGTGGCTACACCCCCCTCGGCGCCTTATTACGAATAAAATTGTATTTGACATTGCGGTTCGTACTAACCCTCTTTTCATGGCGATTTAACTGGGTATTTGCATTTTCTTTCTCGTGTAAATCTTTCTTAATCTTGTCTTCCATTGTCTTGAAGTAATTCACACATAAACTATAACAAACTTTACCGTTACACGAGCAAGTGACAGCTACTCCAGAGATGTTGATCGTCAGGTGCCAGGTAAATCTAGGTCAGAAGCGGCAAAGACATTTCATTGATGATCGATATCGCGGCTGACATTGCTGGTTATACAAATAAAAAATATTACTAATAGACAACAGTTTTACTGTAACTTGGTTTTATTGTAGAATTAAGAAATGCAAATGCTGGGGAAAAAGTGTCGAATCTCGTGACATTAAATTTCACTGACAGATGAGTGAAAGGATGAGTGGAGTATCTGGCATTTAGTCTCAGACACGCACAGTATGGCCGCATCCGGTACGACAAATTCATTACTGGAGGTAAAATACGGAATTGTGTGTGGAAAATGAAGTACTGAACTCTATTTTACAGTAAAAGAACTCGTATCTGGTGTGTAAGAGACTAAAAACTTCAGTTTTGTGCTGTTTTATAGGGCTCCGAACTGGGAATGCTGGAATGGTTTTTCAACAGTATCTTCGTTCGTGCGTCCTGTCAAGAGGTAGGTAAGTTTGGCACAAATTGTCACCATATGTCGCAAAGTTAAACGACAGAATAAAACAGAGCATTCAAAATAGCAAATTAATCAATATGTCCCTTACTTGGCTTTAAAGTATCACACATTACTTGCGGAAATGCGATTTATTAGTCTCTTGACAGGCGCGGGATATCAAACGTGGTTCCGACCTGTCAAAAACACGGTACCTCGAAACGCTCAATTGTAAGTACTGAGGACTTATGGTAAGGCATTTCTGGGTGGGAATAAATGAATTAATCTGCTTCTATCATTTGCGCCTGAAGAAAATAGCGTAAGATGTTAATATTGTACCTTCTAAGACTTCTGCTTGCCACTGTCAAAAGTAAGAAAGTCACAGTTTCCTCGCTGCCTACAGCAATTTATGAACGTTATACGTTACTCGGTCGATGTTCCAATTATTTCTCTGTCGATGCTACGAGTGTTGTCAGAAAAGGGGCATAATGAAAATTTTCTGTCGCGTTAGTACGTGGTTTTCACTGGCTGCTGTTCCACTGTCTGCGTGATTCACGCCTGTGGTACTCACAAGTGAACTATATTGGTCGTCTGATGTAACGTACTTATGAAAGTTGTTTGTACTCTGATTACTCCTCAGTTCTTATACTGATCCCTTACTATTCGTCCTCTATAACAGTGTGGGAATACAATCTGGATTCAGTACTTTATGCAAAGTACTCATACGCGTACTTCTGCAAGTGAGGAAAGATGTTACAAGGGTAAGAATGTATGAAAACATGATACTTATGCCAGCTGTAGCGTGAGTCTGTAGTTTCAGCCGTACATAATAACTAGTTAGGTTTGTTTCTCCTTATATAGATCTTTCTGGAAACTAATCCTGTCGTAAAACTGTTGGTAAATAAATGACCTAGGAGTTCCTGCAGGGGCTACAGTTTTAAGAAACCATATAAACGCAAACCATGTGCTATGTAGTGAGAAATTTTCTATTTGTTTAGTGGCGGTGCCTGGTAGCAGATCAATTAAGGGCGGAATTAATTACAAACTCTTAGCAGAAGCAACGGCGCTTGGAGTAGTCTTCAACTGCATGAAACTACTGTGCTGCTATAACTGATGTAATCTCCGCTACTCTCCCGTAAATAAAATGCTGTTATCCCTATATACTTAGGAAATACCTATTTGTATTGTACAAGCAATCACGTCTGCTGTTGTGGAGGTACGATTTTATGTTTACTTAACATTCAGTGTGAGTACACTATTTAGTCAGTAACCATTGGAAAAATTGGAATTTCATAAACTTAGACATGAGAATATGAAGATAATTGAACATTGTTCCTTCAGTACGCAGTAAACAAAGACAAGCTTAATTTCTAATCGCCGAAGTAAAAAGATAAATAAATGAAATATAATAGTCAAGTTTGTGAAATCAGTAGTATTTCAGATGTAGGCGTTTCTAAGTAAAATGGTGAGTGCATCTTTATTGACATACGAATGAATCCCCAACAACATTACGTCCGTAGTTCAAGAGTTAAAACGTTGAAATATTTTCCATAACAGTATATTAAGTGAAATCTTACCTAGTTTATGACTAGACATGGTTTGCGTTTATATGCTTTCTTAGAATTGTGGTACCTGCGGGCACTCATGGGTCATTTATTTACCAACGGGCTATCCCGACAATATGGTCTTTAAATAAGCTCTTGTCCGGCTGCGAAAAAAAAAAAAAATGCAAATAATTGAAATTGCGTAATTAGCTCCTTTTTCGAAGTGATGAGGTGGGGTCAGAAGGGTGGTGTTGGAACATCTCACTTTAATTACTGGACGCTCCGTAATTTGTGCGATGGTTAGTGCTGTTACATTGCTCTAGAAGTTAGGAGTGGTTTCTTGCGTAGCAGTATTTATCGAGTTCAGAGTCGTTGCTGTGAGTAATTGTTTTGTCGGTTGTATTTTGCCGAATTTGCGTTAACGCTGCTTGCAGCAGTTTGTTCACCTTGCAATGAAACAATTCTTTTCCTATGAGGGAATTCTTGTACTGAATATGCTAGAAATTGAAACTGGATGCCGATTTGGGATTTGAACGCAGCTGTTAGTCGTCATTTGCCATACTGCATACCTTCGCGAAGAAAGATCTAATTTATCGCCACTAAGCTTCTTTCTGCTAGTACTTCAGAAGCAGCCACGATAAAGACACCGCATACGTTACCGTCGATTTTTAGCTGATAGTGTAGCTAGAAATGTGCGGCGATTGCGGTCCGCACCGAGAACAATTTCCATGTGGGGTCACAGAACTTGCTAGGTTCTGTTCCACGAACTGTAAAACAAATATTTTTGTTTTCGTCTCGTTACGTTCCTGAAATTTGTTGGGCAACTAGAAGGCTTAAGGCCCCCCCCACATACGTACCAGTCTCCAGCCATCCTGATTTAGGTTTCCCGTGATTTCCCTAAATCGCTGCAGGCAAATGCCGGGATGGTTCCTTTGAAAGGGCACGACCGATTTCCTTCCCTAACCCGAGCATGAGCTCCGTCTCCAATGACCTCGTTGTCGACGGGACGTTAAACACTAACCACCACCACCATACGTACCAATTTATCGGGCAGTCGGTCGCCCGATCAACCAATTTCGTATCAGTCTCCACACGTCCCAACCAGCTGCACTAGTACGTGACTACAGCGCCACCCTGTTGTGATGATTTGTGTAGCTGACGTTCATTGAGTTTATGTTGTAGGAGATCCTGATTGGTTTTGCACAGATGTTTTACACAGGAATTTGCCTAGGCGGTTTCAGAGACCACAAGGCTAAAAAAAAAAAAAAGAAAAAAAAAAGAAAATGCCGAGAGACAGCTGTGGGCAAAGAAGTGGCTAATGCAAGGAAAGAAATTCACCGACGTTCTGTCACTTAAGCAGCTGGAAGCCGATGACTTTTGTTATCTAAGAATGAATGAATCATACATTTCGGAGCTGCTGATCATCAAACCACTCTTAACGAAAAAGAATGCAGTTATGAGAGAGGCTGCTATAAGCTGTAAGAAGAGGCTCTTAGCTACATTACTATTTCTAGCCAATGGCAGAAGTTAAGAGGTCTTCAAATTCAGTGCTGTTGTATCTCCAAACTGTTAACTAAAATGATTCCTGAAACATGTAACATGATTTACAGTTGACTGAGAAAATACTCCATAATAAACCACAATAAATAAAAGGAAAGACATTCGTGTAAACGTTATTAATTCATGTATGTAGCATAAAAGATGACCTGTAAGTTTAAAAAATTCATTTTAAATTCAAAGAGGAAAGACGACACATGGTGGTGGCGCACATCATCTAATGAATGCAACACACACATAAGAAATGAAGCATTTAGCAACTGTTAGAACTATGAAAAGCTCGCACATTCTCATCTTCATACCAGTGGGCCTGGACGTAGTCTGGAATTATTTAACACTGATAACAATGAAGCCAGAATATTTTATTAATTAGCGTCCATTGGATGTAGATATTTCTGTTGTTAGATTTCATTTCTGATAGGCATCGAGAATATAACCTAAAAACAGAAATACATAAGGTCAACTGACTACTTTTCTCTCCGTGTCACACGAAACCATCGTTAAAAAAATGAGAAAAGTGTTTCATTTCTTGTATCTGTTTTGCAATACTCCTCGCACGACATGTCCCACAAACATCTGCAATCTTTAAATTACGCCTTGCACCTTGTCGTGTAACCCCGCGCGCAGTTACAAAACATGAACTTTTGTCGGGTAGTTGGCACGACGGCGCTAGACACGTCACAATTTGTTGGGCGGACCTTTGGTGGGTGGGTGGGGGTGGGGGGGGGGGGGGGGCGAACGAGGCCAGATGGGTTTTCGGGTGGTCCTACCCGCCCGACATCCCGACAGGAAAAGTTCGTCGGTCGTCATAACGCTTACACACGTGCAATTTGTCCGTCGGAAGCTCGGTCGATTGTTGTGTGTATAGGGCCCTTTATGGGCTGAGGCTGACGCTTTTGCTTGCATACTCGCATTTTACCGAGCTAAAATCGCGTGTAAATAAAAATAATTTTCATACAGTACTTGAAAGCGATGTCAGTGTTTTAATCATATATATATATATCTTCAAGGGGCATTGTTAAGATAGCTTGTCAGTCACTGAACTGTTTTTTCGATTTGGTTGTGCTGTGGAGGTTTTCCTGCTGTTATTATTTTGAGGTATATAGGGATTTGAGAATTTAAACTAAAAGAAATTCGGACCTTTATTAGCGTAGTTACTGTGGTCGAAGAAAAGAGAGGCTGTGGATGGAGGAGATATCCGCTTTAGGATTTTGGAAATTTGGGGTAAGGTCTTATGGGACCAAACTGCTGAGCTCATCGGTGCCTAAGCCTAAACACTATTTAATCTGACTTGACCCAACTTACGCTAAGGACGTCCGCCCCTGGTAGCTGAGTGGTCAGCGTGACAGAACGTCAATCCTAAGGGCCCGGGTTCGATTCCCGGCGGGGTCGGAGATTTTCTCCGCTCAGGGACTGGGTGTTGGGTTGTCCTAATCATCATTGTTTCATCCCCAACGACGCGCAAGTCGCCGAAGTGGCGTCAAATCGAAAGACTTGCACCAGGCGAGCGGTCTACCCGACGGGAGGCCCTAGTCACACACACACACACACACACACACACACACACACACACACATGCCCGGGAGAGGACTCGAACGTCCGACGGGGTGAGCCGCCCGGGCCGCGACAAGGCGCCTGAGACCGCGCGGCTACTACGCGTCTCTTTAGGGATTCCTGGATCTGAGTATATATACCGATGTAAATATACTGAATTACAGTTTTCCTAAGTATCAGCTTCTCCGGTCAATCGTATGTGTTTACAGCAAAGACAGGGCTGTTAGGTTTGTTGAATCACGTTCTTGGATGTGGCGCCCTTTCCAGAACCGTTTTATTGTCTACATGTTTCGAATAGTGTAATCGGAGACATTGTTGGTATTCAAAGTACATAGACTAGAAATCGAGATTATTGTTTTAGATCAAAGGATGTAGTGTGCAGTGTTGACAGTGTTTCAAATAGTGCAGCTCAAGACATACGTTCATGGCTTGCAGAAAATAAGCTAACGATAAATCACATAACACTCAGTTCTTACAGTTCTAACACACAGTTCGACAAAACCCGGCGTTTGAATTTCACACAGTCGGCCTGGTTGGCCGAGCGGTTCTAGGCGCTACAGTCTGGAACCGCGCGACCGCTGCGGTCGCAGGTTCGAATCTTGCCTCGGGCATGGATGTGTGTGATGTCCTTAGGTTAGTTAGGTTTAAGTAGTTCTAAGTTCTAGGGGAGTGATGACCTCAGATGTTAAGTCCCATAGTGCTCAGAGCCATTTTAATTTCACAGAATGGGCAAATTAATAGCAAACTTGAACAGCTCAAATTTATAGGAGTGCAGTTAGTAAACAGTCGTGGAAATCCCACGCTCAGGATCTTGTTCAAAGACTTAATGCTACCATTTTCGCTATTCGAACGCTATCTGAAGTAAGTGATAGTTCGACACGGAAAGTGCTGTCATTTCGTGTTAACAATATCAGCTTATTGCCAAGAATTAGCAGCTTTCACTCAGTTAATATTAGGCAGAGAGGCGTGCAGTATATTGCTACATCCATTTTAAATAATCTGCCACCTTCCTCATGGGTCACCCCTATTCTGCCGAGGAGTTCCATGAAAAATTAAGCTGATTCCTGGGTTATATTTTTGATTGCGTTTACATAAACATTTTATTTTCTCTGTTACTACTTTTATGTTATTTCATGTACTGGCACGCTCCGTGACCTTGGAGATTTGCTCCTCAGTTTGGTCCTACGGAACTAGACGCGTAAAATAAAAAAAAATTAAACAGTCTATAATGTGGTCTTATCCAACGTGTTTTCCGCCGCAAGATGTGGTCTACAGAAGATCGAATAAAATATTTATTTACTAGCGAACGTGTGTGTGTTTGCAAGGTACCCACGAAATTACCACGACGAACTGATAGCAGTCCTGTCAACACCAAAGGTATGATCACCACCGATGACACAGAATTTTCGCAAAATATCAATATTCAGTGTGGAATTCATTGTTATGAAAAAAAACACAGCAGACCCGTCAAATTGAACGTCACAATTTTTAATGAAATATGTGACAGCAGAACTGCCAAACCGTCACATTTCAATGGTATTTTCATACAAAAATACCATCAAAATTACCGAGCGAGGTGGCGCAGTGGTTAGCACACTGGACTCGCATTCGGAAGGACTACGGTTCAATCCCGCGTCCGGCCATCCTGATTTAGGTTTTCCGTGATTTCCCTAAATCGCACCAGGCAAATGCTGGGATGGTTCCTTTCAAAGGGCACGGCCGACTTCCTTCCCCGTGCTTCCCTAATCCAATGAGACCGATGACCTCGCTGTTTGGTCTCTTCCCCCTAAACAACCCAACCCCCAACCATCAAAATTCCCGACTTTTCCGCTGGATTTTCCAAAAATTTTCTTTCAGTGGCAGTTGATTTTTATTTATATAGATAGATTAGTGCGTAAGTTAACGGAATAATGTACTAATATTTTTTTGTATACCATTTTTCTTCTCTTAATCAGTGACAAGGGGTTTATTGTTTCATGTTGCAAAATGCTTGAAAATTATTGCAGAATTACTTTGTGACGATGATAAATCTGAAATGTTTTTCTGAGCTTCAACATAAAGTTGAAGAAATTGAATACGATATTTATTCTGATATTACTGCTGCTGATGGTACTGAAACGGTCACTGTCAACAGTGGCTCCTTTTTTCTGACGGGAATCGTAAAAGCAAGTGAAATAAGCAGCCGTTTAGCCATTGGAGCCGAGCTGCAAATATTATCACACATTTACCTAGAGCTGACTAACAGATACGAACACAGGGCCGAACCATAAAACTCTTCTAGCAAAACACATGTTTTTCGCGTTAGGTAGCAGTATGGTATGTTATAATGCATGGCGTAATAATAATACATTGAAAATTTCAAGAGAATACAATGTGGTTTGATTATTTAATGGAACTGTGTCGCCAAATAACGGTGTCACAGTTTGGTATTTACCTATTAAGTACGTTATTGAGATGAAGTAGGCCTATTGTTGTCTATGCGTGAATTTCTGACCCTTATAGGAAAAAATAAAATTACATGAAAGCACATACCCTATGAAATGGTAGGCTTAATTTATACTACCATGGTGTGGCGCACCACGAACATAATAATTCTTCAGTATAATTATATCGCACCCGGACAAGAATAATGAAACACTCAATCGACTTGGAGAATTCTATAAAACTTATATTGAAATACCATAAACGCACTCTTTAACTTTCAGGTAAGTAATTATGGCAGTAAATTGCATTATAGTCTATAAACTAGTAATATGGGCATGCAGTTCTTTATTTGTCGAATGTATTACTACGTAATTCTTGGAGTTATTTTCCTTGATATTCTAACAACCTTTTTTGCTGTTATGACCCCTCAATAGTTTTGCCACTCTTACACACCAAAATTGTTTTTTTTTTACTTACTGTAATATGACATGAATGTCCATCAGGAATAATTAGTACTTAAGTTAAAATAAAAAACAGGCTAAAATTGTATTAGAAAAATACAAAATTGTAATTTATGAAAATTTAATAAAGAACATTAATTAGATACAGTTTAAGGAACATAATTTACGAAAAGACGAAGTAATAAATGGGCTTGTATAATGTAGGAATACTTTTCGCCGAGAAGAGAGATTAAATATGAACTTTCTTTATATTTACTACAGCTGTAATCGTCTGTTCGTTCAGATATGCATGTGGACCTGGATGACATTGTAATGCAAGATACAGACGCTTGTACACACACACACACATTGCAATAATCAATAATATTAAAAATCACATTCAGCTTACCAAATACATGAAGTGTCACAACTCAAAATGTGTCGCTCTTCTCCAATGGCCTTTGCAAATATGCCATTAGCAACGCTAAAGTGACACTACTCTTGCCGCACCGAAAGCTGACCTAGCGAACAACAAAACTGACACAACTACCTTGAATTGAATAAACTGCGAGATAGAGATGTGACGTTTTTTGGACACGTTGGGACCGTTCACACGTATTTTTCAGTGACAAAAACTAAAAATTGCCGTGCCACATTTCTCGGAGGGGTGCGATATGTTCATTGAGTTGTTAAATATCAGTATAAGTTCACCTGGATGCAAGTTATTTCAGGAATATTTTCTAGTTGCTATCCAGATAGCTTCTGGATTCGGACGATGCAAGATAGCCGCTTCGGTATACTGTTTATTTTTCGTTGCTATAGTATTGGCCAGAGATAATCAACACTACCGCGGTGCCACTAGCGTTACTCTCTGACAAAGAGTTCTGTCTGTGCAGCAGCCGCAACTACTGTCTTAATAAATACTAGAGCTGTGAAAGTAACGAGAAAATGTGCATCCGTTTGTATTCGTTACTTCCGACAACAATACTCGCTCCAAACGTATCGTTACACTTTAGTTTAGTTACCGACTGTACCGTATAACTCGTATGGAGTCGAGTCACATTCATACGATTACATTTTGGTACTTTGGTTTATTTTTTGTACATGAATCAGTTGGAAGCGGGTTTAACAACTGAATAAAAACAAAAAACAGTAAATCTTGAATTACGTAACGTGATACCTAAAGACAATTTGTTGCAAATGCATTAGCAAAAAAATAACGGCGCAATAATCAACATAATATGTATCCTATTATGGGAGCCTTTATATTTTATGAAGTAACAGCTTTTTCATGAGATGAGAAAACATTTTATTTTCCAAGCACAGATCAAAAACTAACAAGAATAAACAACTCGTAACCAAGCCGACTCAGGCAAAGATAAATATCTATCAGCTGCAGCTTTCACCCGCTGTTTTTGGCGCAGTGGATAAATGACGTCGCCACACTATACAACAGACAGAGAAATGTACAGAAACCTTTGGTTCAAATTTAAAAATAATTTTTTTTCTATGGCTTTCGGCTTCAGGGAACTCCGCCTATCAGATAGTATTTGGCGTGACTTCGAGAATGCTCTTTCTGACGGTACTGAAGTAGCCATTACAGATAAATATTTTTGTGCTAAGTATATATGACGGTAGTATCTGTTCCCGAAAGAACAGTTACCGTCGATGACCATGCATCTTTGCTAGAATTAAATGATAATTAAATGGACACGCTAGCCGCAAACAGGAGTTGACATACTTCATTGGGGACATGTTGAAAATGTGTGCCCCGACCGGGTCTCGAACCCAGGATCTCCTGCTTACAGGGCAGGCGCTCTATCCATCTAAGCCACCGATGGCACAGAGGATAGTGCACCTACAAGGGCTTATCCCTTGCACGCTCCCCGTGAGACCCACATTCCCAATATGTCTACACCACTACATTCATAGTGCGCTTAATAGATGTTTGCCCATTATACTCATTACTCGTGACATTTTAATCTACCAAGTCGTTTCTTTCGGGAACAGATACTACTGTCATATATAGTTAAAATATGGCTTCCCGGCCATTGACCTTCTTGTGCGAACGCACACGCTATGCCACGAGTAACGAGTATGATGGGCAAACATCCCATTAGGCGCACTATGAATGTAGTGGTGTAGACATATTGGGAGTGTGGGTCTCACGGGGAGCGCGCAAGCGCAAGGGATAAGTCCCTGCAGGCGAATTATCCTCTGTTCCCTCGGTGGGACAGATGGATAGAGCGTCTGCCATGTAAGCAGGAGATCCCGGGTTCGAGTCCTGGTCGGGGCACATATTTTCAATATGTTTCCAATGAAGTATATCAACGCCTGTTTGCAGATTGGGTGTCCATTTAATTATCATTTCTTTTGTGCTAAGCGTGACAGCTCAGGATAGAGAAATGTTCACACTTGCCACCATTTTATAGGACACTTATGCCATGTAAGCAGGAGATCCCGGGTTCGAGTCCTGGTCGGGGCACATATTTTCAACATGTTTCCAATGAAGTATATCAACGCCTGTTTGCAGATTGGGTGTCCATTTAATTATCATTTCTTTTGTGCTAAGCGTGACAGCTCAGGATAGAGAAATGTTCACACTTGCCACCATTTTATAGGACACTTATGCCTACTTAATAACTGTTCTTCCATATATTGCCTACTGAAATTAATACCTGATGTCGTAGAGCTTGCCCGCATCTCGTGGTCGTGCGGTAGCGTTCTCGCTTCCCACGCCCGGGTTCCCGGGTTCGATTCCCGGCGGGGTCAGGGATTTTCTCTGCCTCGTGATGGCTGGGTGTTGTGTGCTGTCCTTAGGTTAGTTAGGTTTAAGTAGTTCTAAGTTCTAGGGGACTGATGACCATAGATGTTAAGTCCCATAGTGCTCAGAGCCATTTGAACCATTCGTAGAGCTTGACGTTGCCTTAGCATCAAATTCTTTCCAGATTGAGTCCTCTTTGTCAAAAGTAATGACCGATACAGACTCTGGCAACTCTGCTTCAAGTGGTGTTCTTGAATGAATATTTGTTTCCAATTCAGTTTTTAATGAGCTTTTGGCGAACTCGTAAGCAGATTCGTCTTTAAAAGCAAGTCTCTTAAATCTTGGATCTAATAGGGCCGCTTTCGAAAGGACTGGATGTCTAGCACAGTTTTTAAACCGGTTATTAAATTCTGTCTTCAACAAAGTTCTTTGCTGTTTCTGTACTTAAATTAATATGCAAACTGTAAAATATCTCCTCTACACTGTCGGTGGCTGCTAGCACCTTTGAAATCGACACTTGCGCTTGCGAGGACATTTCTTCTGTAAACTGTTTAGAAGGCTTTAAAATTTTGATAACTTCTGGTAGAGCTAACCATTCAGCTTCGAGGAGACTTTCAACAGGATTGTGAAGAAGTCCAAGCGCCGCTTCAATGGGTTCTTGTAGAATAGAAATTACCCATTGCGTATATAAATTACTCACTTCACAATAAATATTAACAGTGAATATTCCAAAAACAATATTTCATTTGAAGTTAAATTTACTCAACAAAGCTTGTACAGCAGAAACCATATTGTCGAAATAGCATCTACTGCTCCGATGCGCAAGCATATTTTCCGAAAACGGGCGAGTAGAACCGAGCGCAAAGCACAGTACGGTAACGAGTAACGAAATTATGAGTAACGATTCGGTACTTTGTGTCCGCCAAAGTAAACGTTACTCAGTACCGAATACATTATCTTGGTACTATGATGTATTTTTTATACTTGTGAATACGTTTGAAGTGGGTTTAGTAATTAAATAAAATAAATAGTAAGTTTTAAATTATTTAATGTGGAAGCTAAAAACAATTTTTTACAAATGCAAGATACAACGTATGTATGTTAAATAACTGATCAGCGAAATGAAAATAATGTCAATGATTCAATCAGTTAAATAAACTAAAAAAAAATTGAGCTTCATTTCAAAGTAGGGTCCCAATTACAACGAGACCAAAAAACAAATAGTAACCATTAAACTGAAACATTTACTGGTAAAATATTTTAAAAAAAACGTATGTTTGCGTTAAAGGTGGCGGACCTGCAGATCATTGAGGACCGGCCAAGAAGTAAGATCGAAAATATTTTATAACAGTAACCATCTAAATCATAGAGCCACGCACGTCAAATTCGTCAAGAAGGTCTATACAAATTACTCACCTCACAATAAATATTAACACAAAATAGTCCAATTACAAAAACAATATTAATGAAACTAAATTTGCACGACAATAAGGCTTGTACAATAGTAACTATATTCTCTAAATAGTAACTACTGCGCTGACGGGTGTGCCTCCTTAAATCTTCCGCAAACGGCTGCGCAGAACCGAGTGATACGAGCCGAAAGCGGAATACGGTAACGAGTAACGAAATGTATTTATGAGCAGTGCTGTTTTTCTGGGGGATGCGTATCCCTAAACTTTTTTGCCGACAAAACCATTTTTTTACGCTGTTGAGAACTTGGAAGAGTGCCAAAGATTTATTTCACGGACGTAAATTTTATATTTCATTTTTTCGTGGTAGTAATTGCAATACGAACGATACCAGTGCAGCTTTTGGTTGGAAAAGGTTAAAATATGTGTTCGGCAATATGTCCTTGTATTGTTTTGTATGTCGGAGGGTTGATTGGACTCACCTGTTTCGTTTGAGTTGTATTATAGGTCAATTGAAATGTACGATA
The DNA here is from genome assembly GCF_023864345.2 of Schistocerca serialis cubense. NCBI lineage: Eukaryota > Metazoa > Arthropoda > Insecta > Orthoptera > Acrididae > Schistocerca > Schistocerca serialis. The sequence continues at coordinate 31,820,943 of NC_064649.1, forward strand.
CCATTTTCTTTATTGTTCAGGGGTTGATAGGAATCGCACGCTTCATTTGAGGTGATGTAAACTTAAGTGTTCAATACCACTTTCTCTTGTATGGGTGTTTCTCGGTATCGCCTGCTTCATTTGAGCTCTAAGTCAACTGAAGAGTCAGATCGACATGTTGATGACGTCACGGCTAAAAGCAGACGGGTGGTATCCCATGCTTCAGTTATAAGTAATTTTCGCTGCATTATATCCAATGTCGGAGTACTCTCAAACTTTTTTCTAGAAAAAAGCCCTGTTCGTGAGTAACGATTCGGTACTTCGAGTCAGCCAAAGTATTCGTTACTCAGTACCGAATACATAATGTTTGCTACAGCTCTAATAAATACAGTTATGTCACGCTCTCTGGTGCGAAAATCGTTACCGTGTGACAGCCGGAGCAATGCAAGCGCTCAAAGCGGCGAGAAAACAGTCACATGCTTCGAAAAGATACTGTTTGTTTTTAATTTTCAGTATAATTAACGGTCGTTGTTATATTTTGCGTTCCATGCGTTAGAGTTACCAAGTGACGTGAATTATTGTTAAAATACATGTAAAACAGCCGAATCACACTGATTCATTTGGTTGGTTAATATAAACGGGTGGGGGGGGGGGGGGGGGGGAATGGCTTCAGGCGATTGGTTTTAATTTTTATGCTAGATAATGGAACAACTTGTGTGTTCCGTAACCGGTCGTTTATGCTATAAAAGATTGTTGATTGGGCAACTGTTGTTCGGTTTCTTCATTTTAGAAAATATTATTGTGAGTCAGTCTAACAATTCTCGAGTATATTTAAGTTGCTATTATAGGAACAGTTTGACTATGAGTACTTTCAACATTTGAAAACGTCCCCTCAGAAAAATTAATGGATTACTGTGCTGATAAACCTCTTACGTTATTTGATTTTCAAACAGCTGAGCGGAACTGAACGTACTCAGACATTTCTCTCTTTACTTATTCTGATCAACACTAAACTGACACACAATATTTTTAGCGCAACGCAATCCGACTTTCAATAATCCCTACAAAAGAATGGCCCTTACTAACAATAACCTATACCCGTCATGATTCACTTACCTCACAAAAATCTTCGTTACTCGAACTACTGTAATACAGCGAGCGCCAATACTGCCAGCTAAATAAAGGATTCTAACTATTGTTCTAACTACTGAAGGCAGTAACTACTGATGGGCATAGTTAGCAAATGAAAGATTTTGATAGAGAACAATGTATTTACCTTAATAATATTCAAGTCGTCATATATATATATATATATATATATATATATATATATATATATATATATATATATATATACACAGGGTGTTACAAAAACGTACGGCCAAACTTTCAGGAAACATTCCTCACACACAAAGAAAGAAAATGTTATATGGACATGTGTCCGGAAACGCTTACTTTCCATGTTAGAGCTCATTTTATTATTTCGCTTCAAATCACATTAATCATGGAATGGAAACACACAGCAACAGAACGTACCAGCGTGACTTCAAACACTTTGTTACAGGAAATGTTCAAAATGTCCTCCGTTAGCGAGGATACATGCATCCACCCTCCGTCGCATGGAATCCATGATGCGCTGATGCAGCCCTGGAGAATGGCGTATTGTATCACAGCCGTCCCCAATACGAGCACGAAGAGTCCCTACATTTGGTACCGGGGTTGCATAGACAAGAGCTTTCAAATGCCCCCATAAATGAAAGTCAAGAGGGTTGAGGTCAGGAGAGCGTGGAGGCCATGGAATTGGTCCGCCTCTACCAATCCATCGGTCACCGAATCTGTTGTTTCGAAGCGTACGAACACTTCGACTGAAATGTGCAGGAGCTCCATCGCGCATGAACCACATGTTGTGTCGTACTTGTAAAGGCACATGTTGTAGCAGCACACGTAGAGTACCCCGTATGAAATCATGATAATGTGCTCCATTGAGCGTAGGTGGAAGAACAAACTAAAATGAGCTCTAACATGGAAATTAAGCGTTTCCGGACACATGTCCACATAACATCTTTTCTTTATTTGTGTGTGAGGAATGTTTCCTGAAAGTTTGGCCGTACCTTTTTGTAACACCCTGTGTGTATATGTATGAGTTAATATATACAGTATTACAAATTTACTCTTTCTGATGGACGCACGTCCAGATCGTCCGCTCTCAAAACTCCATATCTCTCCCCACATCCGCCAGTGCTGGCGGCTCACCTCCAACTGCCCAACACTACAATAGCAAATATTCCAACAATGCAAACAAGCCACAGACTGCACACAGCACAGTCAGTGATTTTCATATAGAGCGCTACGTGGCGTTACCCACGTAAAAACCTAAACAACCTACTTACACATGAACAGGTATTCTGCCTTGGGAATACTGAAGAATGGTTTACAACCCGTCGGCTTCGAAAAATGACGACAGATGTTACCACAGATACAAGATATTGACGAATGTGTGAAAACAAAGGAATGTAGTACAGAGAAAACAGATCGTAGACATATATCACGTATATCCATATTTCGAACGTAATTGTACACACATCGCTTTTTTCTCAGTATAAAGTCCTAGTATCCTGTTCTTCAGTTGATCAGTATACGCCAGCTGAAGGATAGGATACTAGTGCTAGCAAGAAAAAAGGACCGAAGTAACATTGGCATGGAATACCGCCGTTGTATCCTGTACTTCACCTATACAGGACAAGTGAAGTACAGGACACAAATTTTTCGTATGTCCGTTTTTTCATCTTCGCAAGTACTATTATCAACTGAAGAATATGATACTAGTCTAGCAAAGGCGAAAAAAGCGACAAACGTAAAATTTGCAACCTGTACTTAAGCTGACCTATATAAGCCAACTGAAAACAGGATACAACCATCGTCGTTCAACTGGGGTACAAATTGCCAATGTTATGTACGCCGCCTTTTTGGTTTCGCTAGTACTAGTATATTCTTCAGTTGGCCTACATAGCACAGGATACGAATCAACTGCAGAGAAAACAACTACTCGTACGACTCACTATCAGAGACAGGTGTAATTCATAATGTCTACACACATGACTTAAAATTACCACAAGCGACAAGAATCATAAACACAGTCATTAATTTTTATTTACTGTTATGACATATTGCCGCAGAATATAACAGATTTGTTATCTATGACTCGAAAATAAAGAACTAATAACTATAGTAAATGATAGTTAATTGAAACCCTAAGTTGCCGACAGGGGTTGGTGATACACCTCGATGGGGACAGCCCCGACCGGGACTCGAACCCGTGATCTCCTGCTTACATGGCAGACGCTCTATCCATCTGAGCCACCGAGGACACAGATGAATAGCTCGACTGCAGGGACTTGTCCCTTGTGCTTGCACGCACCCCGTGAGACCCACATTCTCAGCTGTCCACAACCTACATACGTAATGTTCCTAATAGACTATAACTAAAATATGACGTCATTGGTCAAAGCCGACGAGTTGTATCCCATTCTTCAGTTGACACCGCGTTATTGATACCAATATTTCGGTATTTTACTGTCCTATATAAGAAACCTATTCCAGATACGGCGGTGGATATGCACAAACAGCCACTCTATTAATTCAACGTAGAAAGCACTAGTGGACCACTAAACGTTAATGTGAAAAGATAGTAGTTGAGTGACACCGTGGTTAAGAGGCCGTGTCGAACTGTACGTTGCACAGAAATTTATGGTTGAAGCCCGATTTACACGAGCGACTTTATGGTCGAAATCGACTACTCGTCGTTGGGTGCGCGTAGCGTACTTGCGTGTAAGGCGCGGTTTTCACTGCGGCAATAAAAAGTGCGATACGAGACGTTGCAATAAAAGATCGCGCAACGCTTCGCTTAGCGGCGCGACACGTGTTTTCACAGGAGCGATATTGCAAGCAGCCAGGCACGGCATGAGGCAGTAGTCTCGCGTGCGGCGCGTCGCGTCGCTGCCAGCTAGGACTTCCGATGTTTTTAAGAATATAGAGAATTCCGTGTATCGATATTTAAAAATGTATTATTATCGGCACCCAATATAATGAAAGAAGTTATTGATAAATCGACGGAAGAAAGTCGACGTACCGGCCTATAAAAATATGGGTTGCACATTGTAAATGCCCCGTAAAACTGGCAGGGTTTCAGAGCTGTGTATTCAAATACTCATTTATTATTAGATATTCTATACATCAACGAGCTATCAGCCTGCCTAATCCCCCTTAGAGCAAGAACTGAAATGGAAACCATGATCGCGCGGATTAGCCGAGCGGTCTCAGGCGCTGCAGTCATGGGCTGTGCAGCTGGTCCCGGCGGAGGTTCGAGTCCTCCCTCGGGCATGGGTGTGTGTGTGTGTGTTTATCCTTAGGATAGTGTAGGTTCAGTGTGTGAGCTTAGGGACTGATGACCTTAGCAGTTAAGTCCCATAAGATTTCACACACATTTGAACATTTTTTTATTTTTTGAAAACCATGCAGCCGGTCGGCGTGGCCGAGCGGTTCTAGGCGCTACAGTCTGGAACCGCGCGACCGCTACGGTCGCAGCTTCGAATCCTGCCTCGGGTATGGATCTGTGTGATGTCCTTAGGTTAGTTAGGTTTAAGTAGCTCTAAGTTCTAGGGGACTGATGACATTAAAAGTTAAGTCCCATAGTGCTCAGAGCCATTTGAACCATTTGAAAACCATGCACGTTAACGCTTGGCGATAGCCGCTTTGCTGACAATGGTAACTGCATCCCAGTGCCACAATAAAAGGTGACCGTTGGGTCCGTCCTTCGGTTTCGTCACATATTGGATTTGTCTGGAACACTTCATGTCGACTTTCCTTTCCTACATTTCTGCAAACGTCAGCGGCTAGCAATTGTAGTGTCAAGAGTTCTTGGTGAAGTTAAATGTTGCGGTTTCTGTCGGTAGCGCTGAGCGCCGATTTCGTCATCATTTCCCCTCACACGTCTCCACATCTCGCAAAAACTAGTCCTGCCATTTAGATTTTTGTTCGTCATTTTCAGCAACTGTTTTTCAAGAATGCTAGTTGCGTTAAAAATTGTTACTCCATTCACACGGCCACCTCCCAGTGCAATCGGACCACTTCTTTGGGCCACCTATGTTTGCTTCACACAGTCAAAGTGAAACACTGGACATGATGAAAGCTCAGAAAGTAGTAAGACTCCTTCACACAGTGAAAGTAAAATTACGTTCTACTACAATTTCAAAAGAACAATTTCAGATATTTACCAAAAACTGGGAGAAATATAAATTGGCGACTCCATGACGTGTTGTGTGCACCACGGCCAAATAGTGGATAGAATTGGAAGGAAAATCAGCATTGGCCGTGTTTTGTTGTTTTATTGTCAGCAAAATCGATTTTCGGTCACTTAGTGACCATCCTCAATGCTGTAATATACAATTAAAATTGGTAGGCACTGGTATCAAGATATGATCACAAGCTTAGAGCGATCACATAAACTCAATGTGACTTCACGAGAGATTTTTTGGCCTGTGATTTTTTTTTGGCCTGTGATTTTTTTTGGCCTGTGATTTTTTTTGGCCTGTGATTTTTTTTGGCCTGTGATTTTTTTTGGCCTGTGATTTTTTTTGGCCTGTGATTTTTTTTGGCCTGTGATTTTTTTGGCCTGTGATTGTTTTGGCCTGTGATTTTGTTTTTGGCCTGTGATTTTGTTTTTGGCCTGTGATTTTGTTTTTGGCCTGTGACTTTGTTTTTGGCCTGTGACTTTGTTTTTGGCCTGTGACTTTGTTTTTGGCCTGTGACTTTGTTTTTGGCCTGTGACTTTGTTTTTGGCCTGTGACTTTGTTTTTGGCCTGTGACTTTGTTTTTGGCCTGTGACTTTGTTTTTGCCTGTGACTTTGTTTTTGGCCTGTGACTTTGTTTTTGGCCTGTGACTTTGTTTTTGGCCTGTGACTTTGTTTTTGGCCTGTGACTTTGTTTTTGGCCTGTGACTTTGTTTTTGGCCTGTGACTTTGTTTTTGGCCTGTGACTTTGTTTTTGGACTGTGACTATTTTTTTTGGACTGTGACATTTTTTTTTGGGAAGGACGACATTTTTTCCGATTTCCTAGTATGTGATATAAATCTTCGATTGGTGCCTCTTGAAACATCAACATTTTGGCTACTTTGGTTACTGAAGCATCCACCATATGAGCACAATCAATTTGGCCACGTTCAAATTCACTGAGCTGAAATATAATGCACTCACAAGTATACAGAACACTGTAATGACCACAACTAACACTTGCAATGCATTGAGATCATTGCACAGGAGCCGTTCATGGTAAAATACTCCTGTGTAACTTGCAGGCTTGATTAGCATCTGCGTTTATCTTCAGGCATGCATTTCTCGCGGTGTTTCCATATTTTTGTTCAACCCATGTTTATATATCTTCTGCAAGTTGTGGAATATATTTGTTTAAATAAGATGGGGATTTTATGGTCTGCACTCCTGGAAATTGAAATAAGAACACCGTGAATTCATTGTCCCAGGAAGGGGAAACTTTATTGACACATTCCTGGGGTCAGATACATCACATGATCACACTGACAGAACCACAGGCACATAGACACAGGCAACAGAGCATGCACAATGTCGGCACTAGTACAGTGTATATCCACCTTTCGCAGCAACGCAGGCTGCTATTCTCCCATGGAGACGATCGTAGAGATGCTGGATGTAGTCCTGTGGAACGGCTGGCCATGCCATTTCCACCTGGCGCCTCAGTTGGACCAGCGTTCGTGCTGGACGTGCAGACCGCGTGAGACGACGCTTCATCCAGTCCCAAACATGCTCAATGGGGGACAGATCCGGAGATCTTGCTGGCCAGGGTAGTTGACTTACACCTTCTAGAGCACGTTGGGTGGCACGGGATACATGCGGACGTGCATTGTCCTGTTGGAACAGCAAGTTCCCTTGCCGGTCTAGGAATGGTAGAACGATGGGTTCGATGACGGTTTGGATGTACCGTGCACTATTCAGTGTCCTCTCGACGATCACCAGTGGTGTACGGCCAGTGTAGGAAATCGCTCCCCACACCATGATGCCGGGTGTTGGCCCTGTGTGCCTCGGTCGTATGCAGTCCTGATTGTGGCGCTCACCTGCACGGCGCCAAACACGCATACGACCATCATTGGCACCAAGGCAGAAGCGACTCTCATCGCTGAAGACGACACGTCTCCATTCGTCCCTCCATTCACGCCTGTCGCGACACCACTGGAGGCGGGCTGCACGATGTTGGGGCGTGAGCGGAAGACGGCCTAACGGTGTGCGGAACCGTAGCCCAGCTTCATGGAGACGGTTGCGAATGGTCCTCGCCGATACCCCAGGAGCAACAGTGTCCCTAATTTGCTGGGAAGTGGCGGTGCGGTCCCCTACGGCACTGCGTAGGATCCTACGGTCTTGGCGTGCATGCGTGCGTCGCTGCGGTCCGGTCCCAGGTCGACGGGCACGTGCGCCTTCCGCCGACCACTGGCGACAACATCGATGTACTGTGGAGACCTCACGCCCCACGTGTTGAGCAATTCGGCGGTACGTCCACCCGGCCTCCCGCATGCCCACTATACGCCCTCGCTCAAAGTCCGTCAACTGCACATGCGGTTCACGTCCACGCTGTCGCGGCATGCTACCAGTGTTAAAGACTGCGATGGAGGTCCGTATGCCACGGCAAACTGGCTGACACTGACGGCGGCGGTGCACAAATGCTGCGCAGCTAGCGCCATTCGACGGCCAACACCGCGGTTCCTGGTGTGTCCGCTGTGCCGTGCGTGTGATCATTGCTTGTACAGCCCTCTCGCAGTGTCCGGAGCAAGTATGGTGGGTCTGACACACCGGTGTCAATGTGTTCTTTTTTCCATTTCCAGGAGTGTATTACGCCGCATGTTCTGGGAGTTGATGTACCCTGACCACTTGAACGAGTCCCCAGCTGAAGCAATGATAAACAGAGGCTCCAGAAGTCATTCCACTTCTCAGAAATCACCGGCAGAAGTCGCGATAGTTTGTATGGACAGGATACAGATGCAGGTCCTTTTTGATAATGTGTATAGAGGACCAGCTCGTAATTCCCAGTTGCGAAAATAAATGGCGTTGAGACTTCGCCGGACTCTGGTGGAGACTTTCCTTCACCCGAGCAATGTTTCTTTGCGTTCGAACTGTTTTTGGTTTTTATTCAGCATAGAGCCCGTCTCGTGTTATTTTGCCAGTAAGTTTTGCTCTGCAGACCTTGCTGGAGGATTACGATCTTCAAGGCCCTTTACACGCTAAGGTTTGTCTGAGCAGACCATGTTTGCGACGATTGTCTTCGCATCTCGTCTGCGGTATTCAATTTGCATTTACACCTTCCAACCACAGCGTAGCTTGCGCACATTACTGAATGAGTAACCGTCGAGTGCAGAGTTTTATGGCAATGGCGACTTTATTTTCAAGAAACACCAGTGAGATAATTTAGAGAACCGGAATTTGAAGCTGACTGCCACCAAAGTACATTTCGCGCAAGGACCAAGCAGGTAAGAGAAACCTGGGCTCGTACGGAGGTATATAGACAGCTGTTTTCACCTCACTCTGTTTAAAAGTGGAACAGGAAAGGAAATAACTAGTAGTAGCTCTGGGTACCCTTCGCCATATGTTCGCGTGTACAGGATTACAGATCGGTTATACAGGCTGGCGCACGATAAGTCACCCGTTTGAATTTCGACCCTACAAGTATGCTATTGGGGCAATAGCTTTCAAATTGTGCTCTCAACTTCGTGCAGTTCATGGAAATTACGCCAGATGTCGTTGCGAGTTCATCGCTTCCGTTGAGAGTCCGCCATTTCAGTTTGCCGCGATGGCGGACAAAGGACGGTTGACCGTCGCACAAAAGACGAAGATTGTGTTATTGTTCGCGGCGACGAACAGCGTTACATTGAGACAGAGAAGGTTTCGTGCTCATTTGGGCACACGGTGGGCTCCCAGCCCACAGACAATACGCAGATTACATCAAAAATTTGAAGATACTGGATCTGTTTTGGAGTGTCAGTGGCCACATGCACGCACCGTACGTTCGGCGCAAAACACTGAAGCAGTTCGAGCGGCTTCGACTCGTAGTCCGAGTAAATCGACAAGAAGAGCCAATGCCGAGTTGGGGATTCATGCCAATCTGTACATAGAATTATTCAATCCGATCTTCGCTTGTATCAAGATGACTGTGGCGCATAAGCTTATGCGAGAGATAAGGAGCGGAGACTCCAGTTTGCAAGGTGGGCAATTGACCAAGACCAAGAGGCAGTGCTAGACAACACACGGTTTTCTGACGAAGCTGATTTTTACGTGGACGGTGTTGTGAACAAACAGAACGTTCGATTCTGGGCACGTGAACCTTCGCGAATAATCCACACGAAACACACCTATGGGGAGAAAGTGTGCGTGCGGATCACCGTGTCAAGCCGTGGAATCATCGCTCTGTTCTTCTTTGATGCTACAGTAACCGGTGAGCACTATTCACACATGCTGTGAAACCACTTCTTTCCCCAACTCATGGCCTCATGACTCCCATTGCAGACACAATGGTTCATGCAGGATGGAGCACGCCCCCATACTGCCAACGTTGTGCTCGATTTCCTACATGAAAGACTTGGCCTTAGGGTATCGTCAAACAAATTTCCAGAACGTTACGCAGGAGAGGGATGTGGCTGCCACACAGCCCGGAGATCAACCCGCGTGACTTCTACTTTGGCGGTTCCTTAAAGAGGTGTACCACAGAAAATCGGAAAATGCAGTGCAATTTAGGGTCGTCATTGTGTAGTTATGCCGCGCTATTCCAGAAGATTTTTGTGGGAGAGTCGCCACAAATGCACATTGAAGAAGTTGTAAACCAAAACGGCAGTCATATTGGACGTGTGATTCATTAGGTTATATTTCCAAGCTGTATTCTTTACGTCTACATCAATAAATTACAAATCATGTCAACAACAAACGTGTTATTCACGAAACAAATCAGCTGACTTACCGTGCGCCGCCCTGTAATTAAACTTCGCTACTTGAGGGACCCTATGCAAAACGAGTGATAGTAGTAAATGCAACTTTGTTGAAACATTTGTAAGGACATGGGTAAAAAAATACCAAATAACCCATTGAATGACACATATCTTAATTTCCACGTTATGGGGTAACATTTGGTTTGTTTACAAATAACTCATCTGCTACAAGTTATGATTTTCTTTATTTCATTTTTCGCACGAATCGTTTCGGGAAATGATTCCCATTTTCAAGTGCGTTTTTTGTGTTTGTTATGTCATTCCTATGTGATGTTGTCGATGTGTGAGATTCTGATTCATTTCGTTGACTTTACTGCAATATATAAGAAAACACGCGATTTTTAGTTGGTTGTCGATCTTTTTGTGAAGTTAGTGACGAAATTTACAAGAATAAATAAAGGACATAAAATGGATTTACTAGAAGAACTGGAGATATATTCACATTACAGAAAATATGAAGATAAAATATTAAACGAAAAACTTGAAAGTGAATTAGTGAATTTCTTCAGATGCTTCGATAGTATACTTAAATAAAAATAGTAACACATAGAAATAAGCATAATTGTAAAATAGACGTAAGTAAATTATGATCCAAATTGTTAAGGTAAATAACCTCTGTACAAAAGCATATCATACTCTGTGGAAGACCTATAATGTCATCTCTGTTGACTATTTGTAAGAACATCTGTGTCACTGTTTTGTTTACGTAATATGTTTTCGATGTTTAAAAGTGTACAACAAGTTTTGTGTGATGTTTAGTGTGTGAGACTGTGCACAAATGGACCATAAGGAAACTGTAAGTACAAATTCTTCTAAATTTCGCCACTAACTTCACAAAAAGATCGACAACCAACTAAAAATCGTGTGTTTTCTTATATATTGCAGTTAGTCAACGAAATGAAGCAGAATCTTTCACATCGACATCATCACATAGGAATGACATAAAAAACACAAAAAACGCACTTGGAAATGGGAATCATTTCCCGAAACGCGTCGTGTGAAAAATGAAATAAAGAAAATCGTGACTGGCAGCAGATGAGTTATTTATAAACAAACGTATTGTTTTCACAGTCGCAGGCTTTCAGAACCATTTATAATGGATCAAATCAGGGGTAACATTTAATTGCGCACCATGTTTACGTTCCAGTTCACAAACGTTGCCCAGTGTGACGACCACCTGCATCCACGACAGCCCACAACCGCACTAGAGATAAATCAAAATTGTTCGCAGCACTTTCCGAATGCTCAGCTATCGCAACACAGCTCGAAGATCTTACATTGTCCAGCATTCTCAACCATGACAACAGTAACTACTTAAATTTGTCCAGCATTCTCAACCATGGCAACAGCAACCTCAACAATTTGTGGGGCCTCTTCCAGCAGCAATTTCCAAGTTGCCAGTTAATCCGAAATTACGAATCATGTTCTTCAAGCGAAGGACAGCATCACTTGCTGTTTGATAAAGGAGCCTTAGGAGAAAAGCCTTGCTCACCTAGTCCCGACCAATGTTCACTGTCTGCAGTTTTAATGCACACTGATGCTTGCTTCAGCCCTTCGTCGCCGTACCAGTACCGGCGCCTAACTGCAAGTCATCATGCTAACACAACTAACAACACAAGTCCTACAGCGTACTGTCTGGACTTAATTCCAATAAAGTTGAGTACCGATAAGATAAATAGTGTTCCTTCTACACCGGCTCAAACAGCAAAAGTTCAATTAGTACTACCTTGTATATTCTGATATTGTCTTTCAACTCTCAATCTTTTGTCACGATCTGTGTCCTTTTTTTTTTCGGATGCAGGCCAACTGAATCTTTTTAATCCCAAATAGAGCACGTATTCCTTTCTTCTTCGGCTTATTTATCAAAAAGTCTACGTTCAGATGTTTTTGATTTGTTGACGAGTTTAGGTTCCTATGCCAAACTTCGACAGCATTCGTGGGCCTGTGGCACTGGCTCAAAACATTCCACATTTCAATTGGTGCTTGTACAGGTCCCCCTTGATCGCGCAGACTTTCACACTTCACTATTACCGGTTTCGGCTACTGCCATCTTCAGATCTTTTACAAACAAAAACAGTGTGTAACCAATTTGCTGGTGCTAAATCTATAAAAGGCCTGGTGCTACATAAGAAAGGTAAAGTGTTTACATGATTAACAAGCGTGTATACCAGCCATACATACCATAAAATATTCTGATGTTGTATCAACGTAGTATCCACTGCGGGCCGAACTTCGACCATAGATACTAGTAGACTGGCCTTGCCGTGCAGAAGCTATAGGGCTGGTGTGGCTCCAACGTAAACCACGTGACTGTTGGCGAAACGCGACGGGATTTCAAATCAGTGGTCTGCCATCTTATGTTTGTATCGTATTTTACCCACATTTATCAATTGGCTGCCAAACACTTCCAACAAAAATTACTTTTTTATTTGCGAAAAATTATGTCAGAACTACATTTGACCTGGATTTGTTCACAGTACCATTTGTAAAATGTACCAAATACATCGAACCCCTCTGGTGGGCAGCGGGACGAAATTACTGTAAACTATCAAGTAAAGTAAAATGTCGTTAAAATTCTTCTAAACAGTAAGAGTGGGCTCGTGTCAAAACTTTAAATATTTGATTCGCCGCGTTTTGAGCTCTAGTCACTTATAAAAGAAAATGGGATATGAGAATTACGTCAACTATAGGTGCCAAAATTGTCGACTTTAGGAGCAGGTCCACTTTAGAGTATCAATTTTAGGTGCACTTCAAAGGTTCAGTTCCTACTATTTTTACATTATCTAAAATGTTATTTTAGATAAAAGGAGAGAGTTTGAAGTTTCAGTAAATAATTTTGGAGCCTACATTTATTTAACAGTATTAGAAGGTAGGAAAAATTCTCTTCATGTGTCGACTATAGGTGCTCTTACCTTATCATAATCTCACTTGTATATACGAAAAGGCGCGTATGTGCAGATGGCTTAAAGTTTTTCCGTTTCAGGGCCTGTATCCAAAGCTGCCTTCGGTTTTCATCCTTTGGGAACCTACGAGTAGGAACGAGAAACGGTTATACTTACTTCTGTAACCGAATTATCACAGATACTTTCCAAAATGTAATAGGAGTCTGACTTTACAGGCATCACTTTCAACACTTTAATTTATGTGATACTCTATTTCAAGTGTAAAAAACATATAAAAGGCACTTCAGGAGATTTCAATAAACGCATCTGTACTATTATAGAAACAGACGTGAAATGTTATGCTATTTCCCCCGACAAATCGCTGAGTACAGCAACAGGAAACAACCGTGTTTTGCCAACATTCACGTGACTTTAGCCCAGAGATGTTGGAGCCACGAAAATGACGTCAGGGCCAGTCTATTATATTTATGGTCGAAGGGGCCGAACCTTGGGTTCGGTGTGGGGCGGCGGTGGGGTGAGTGGTGGGTGGACTGCTGTGGCCTGTTATGAGGTTGTCAACCACTGAGAGCTAAAACTTCCAGTGTATTGAATACAGTCACGTTTGAAGCTGCGAAATATGGATAAAATTACAGTAGATAGAATTTGTAGCTGGTGTGACGAATGGCAGCTCGGTGGTGCACGAGTTGGTAACGTGCCAGCCAGCAGTGCAGACGAGGCAGCGCTGGCAGAGCGACCGCACTAAAAGTGAAGTCTGCAGGGGAAAGCGGGCTGTGGGTCAAGTGGTGGCGCCTCTGCCCTTTGTTCTTCCCCTGCTTTCCCTCCCCGGCACCTGCGGCTGCGACGCCGGCCCAGAGAGCGCCAGCCGAGGCGTGCGCCACGCGGGTCGATACCGGGACCGGCGCTGCCCGCATTTCTGCGCCGCGCCGCAGCTGTGCGGCCGACACCGACTCTGTCGGCCGCTGACCGCCCGCGCTGTGCTGCACGCTCCTCAAGGTGGCCCGTATTACCTGCCGCGGAGCCTTAGTGCTGCACTGGAGATCCAGAGAAACTGGTACACCTGCCCAATATCGTGTAGCGCCCCCGCGAGCACGCAGAAGTGCCACAACGAGACGTGGCATGTACTCGACTAATGTCTGAAGTAGTGCTGGAGGGAACTGGCACCATGAATCCTGGAGGGCTCTCCATAAAGCCGTAAGAGTACCAGAGGGTGGATATCTCTTCTGAATAGCGTGTCGCAAGGCATCTCAGATATGCTCAATAATGTTCATGTCTGGGGAGTCTGGTGGCCAGCAGAAGTGTTTAGACTCAGAAGAGTGTTCCTGGAGCCACTCTGTTTGCAATTCTGAACGTGTGGGATGTCGCATTGTTCTGCTAGAATTGCCCAAGGACGTCGGAATGCACAATGGACGTGAATGGATGCAGTTGATCAGACACGATGCTTATGTACGTATCGTTTGCCAGACTCGTATCAGGGGTCCCATATCACTCCAACTGCACACGCCGCCCACCATTACAGAGCCTCCACCAGCTTGAACAGTCCCCTGCTGACATGCAGGGTCCATGCATTCAGAAAGTTGTCTCCATACCCGTACACACGCAACCTCTCGAAGCAATTTGAAACGAGACACCTCTGCTGGGACAACATATATTCACAGCTAATGTCGGCGAGGCCTTAGGCAAGACGTAAAGTTTTGTGTTGTGCAGTCATCAAGCGTACAGGAGTGGACCTTTCGCCCCGAAAGCCCATTTTGATGATGTTTCGTTGAATGGTTTCCACGGTGACACTTGTCGATGGCGCAACATCGAAATCTGCAACAATTAGCGGAAGGGTTGCACTTCTGTAACGCTCTTCAGCCGTCTTTGGTACCGTTCTTGCAGGATCTTTTTCCGGCCGCAGCGACGTCGGAGATTTGATGTTCTACCAGATTCCTCATATTGTCGGTACAATCATGGATTGGTCGTACGGGAAAATCCCCACTTCATCACTACCTCGGAGATACTGTGTCCCATTGTTCGTGCGCCGACGATAACATCACGTTCAAACTCATTTAAATCTTGATAACCTGCCACTGTAGCAGCAGTAACCGATCTAACAACACCAGTCGCTTGTTGTCGCCAACTGCAGCGCGTATTCTATTTACATATCTCTGTATTCCAATACGCATGCCTATACCAATTTCTTTGGGGCTTCAGTGTAATACTCTGACGGAAAACAAAATCACAAAACCAAGAGTTGTGCGACATAAACGGTAGTTGGTAGGCCTATTTCTACATCTGAAAGATATCTCAGATCTCTTGCCCGTCGCTTAAGATTGGCTCTAGTAGCGCCACTATGAAGTTGCAAATCAGGTTTCACTTAAATAGACGCAGAAACGGTCGTGAGCGATAGTTAGCTTTGAGATTCGACTTCGCGAGTCGATATTAGCCGAGAATGTCTTCAAGGCGACGAGGTGCCACGATCTACGCCTGAGTCTAAATGAGGTCCTGTAATAGGGTTGCGAGAATCTGGATGTTGCTTATGCGGTACAGTAGAAAGACTTGCCAAGTACGTAGCCACTGTACATGACTACTGGCGGCAGCAGCAGCCACGAAGGCCGGGATCCGTGGCAACAGCGAGAAGGAAGACCATCGTGTTCGGCGTATGGCCGTGGCGCATACTACTGCATCTGCAGCAGTGACTTAAGTAGCAGGTGGCGCCACAGTGACAGAAGGAACTGTTACAAATCGGTTACTTCAAGGACAACTCCGAGCCAGCGTGCATTCAACTGATCCGAACCACCGCCATTTGCGGCTTCTGTGGTGTCAAGTGAGAGCTCATGGGAGAGCAGGATTCTACCATGGTGTGACTGTTGGCCATGGGTTAGGAGCAGGGAAATTGAGGGCCTGCAACCAAATTGTCTGCTTGCTAGACGAGCTTGACCTACTGCTGGACTTAAGGTCTAGGGTGCGATTTCGTTTGACACAGGAGTATTCTCTTGATCATCCCACTCGCCCTGGCCACAAATTTGTACGTCAATCTGGTGATTCGACCTATTGTGTTGCCATTCATGAACAGTGTTCCAGTGGGTGTTCTCCAACAGAATAACGCTCGCCCATATACAGATGTTGTAATCCAACATGCTCTGCAGAGTGCCTTGCCCTGCTCCATCACTGGAACTGTCATCAATCGAGCACAGCGTCATCCAAAACAGCATTAACAAATGGTTCAAATGGCTCTGAGTACTATGGGACTTAACTGCTTAGGTCATCAGACCGTAGCGGTCGCGCGGCTCCAGACTGTAGCGCCTAGAACCGCTCGGTCACTCCGGCCGGCCAGCATTAACAGTCCGTGTATTTTTATTTTGATTTGTTATCAAGTACAACAGGCTTGGAACTCCATCGCACAAATTGACGTCCGGCACCTGTGCAACACAATCTATGCACGTTTGCATTCTTGGATTCAACGTTAAAGGGGTTATATCGCTTATTCATGTACCATCATTTCACATTTGCAGTGGCGTATCTTGCGAATACATATACCTGTGATCAAACAATGTTAATCACTTAAATATGTTACCTAGACAAATGTATTTTCGACATATTATTACCCTACATTAATGATTCTTTTGATTTTGGCTACTTCTTTCTTTTTCGTCAGTGTATACCGCGATATCGGGAGACTGACGCATCAGTTGTCCCAGAAGTGACGTTTATTTAATTCAACCCTTTCAGACTAATTGGCTACAGTTGTGTTCATTGTTTGCTGTGTATTACCTGCAAGAGAAATGTTTTGCCTCAGTAGAAACCTCTTGTACACTTTTGTGAATGTTCAGCCTTTTCAGCACGTACAAGTGCTGCGACCTGTTTATAAAAATATTAACAATCGAATGAATGTAGCAGTAGGCACCGGCTTCTGACCTCCAGAATATACGGAAGTGATTAGTTAATTACAGGGTGACAATTATTGAACTGTATGAAATAAAATCATCATAACTTCTGGAAGGTTGGCGTTAGGACGTTCAAACTGCACGGTTGGCCGCGAGGCATGATGGGAATTAGTATACGCATGGGCTTTTGCTTTAGCGACGAAGCCTACTTTCATTTGGATAGGTTCGTCAATAAGCAAAATTGGCTCATTTGGGGGACTGAGATATCGCATTTCGCGACCGAGGAATCTCTTCATCCTAAATGGATGACTGTGTGGTGTGCAGTAACCGGTCACGGAATAATCAGTGCGATATTCCTTGATGGCACGGTGACTAGCGAACGGTACGTGAAGGCTTTGGAAGATGATTTGATCCCCATTATCCAAAGTGACCCTGATTTCGACAAGATGTGATTCATGCAAGACGGAGTTCGACCCCATCGAAGCAGGAGAGTGTTTGATGTCCTGGAGGAGCACTTGGCGGACCGCATTCTGGTTCTGGGGTACCCAGAGGCCACTGGTATGGCCCCCGATTGGCCGCCATATTCTCCGGATCTGAACACATACGACTCCTTTGTGTTGAGCTGTATTAAAGACAAGGTGTACAGCAATAACCCCAAAACAACAGCTGAGCTGAAAACAGCCATTCAGGAGGTCATCCACAGCATAGATCTTCCGACACTTCAGTGGGTCTTGTAGAATTTCGCTATTCGACTACGCGACATCATTGCCAATGATGCTAGGCATATCGAGCATTTCATAACCTAAATGGGAATATCTGAAGTGCCATTTATATATTGAATAAGGTTTGTGCACACAGCAGTTTGTAGCTAATTTTCGTTTCTTTTTCATATAGATCAATAGTTGTCACCCTATATACTCCTCTGTATTACTGAATATTATTACCATTATTTTGCATGGGAATTATTGAATGGTCAGTTTATTTATTACAACAGTGAATATTTCAGAATTAACTAATTTAATCCATAAAAAGAAGCCAGGCTTACAAATCATGTTTTGAAAAGGGGTACCTAAATGTTTATAAAATGGTTCAAATGGCTCTGAGCACTATGGGACTTAACTTCTGAGGTCATCAGTCCCCTAGAACTTTGAACTACTTAAACCTAACTAACCTAAGGACAGCACACACATCCATGCCCGAGGCAGGATTCGAACCTGCGACCGCGCGGTGCCAGACTGTAGCGCCTAGAACCGCTCGGCCACTCCGGCCAGCAAATGTTTATACATCTTGCACCTAAAATCATTAAAACCATTAGAGCATGTAGGAAAATTACTCTTCCTTCAGAAGAAATTCGGATCTGAAACGGTTAAAAATACGGGACGATTCAAGAACGAAGGACAGATTTCATTTGTTTACAACAAAGTATGCAAAATAGAAAAACACTGCGCATGTAATTGGATAGAGCAAGACACAGTTTTATGTTCGCCCAGACTCTATACCATACACTCAACATTAATACAATGCGTTGCACGAGAAACATCGAAACGGTTGTCCATTTCATTCCACACATGAATCAACAGGCAGATGCTTAAATCACGCGCCAACACCTCGCGCGCGCGAACGGGGTCCGTCGCTCCCGGCCGCATTTCCCGCGCCGCGGCGCTCATCCGCAGACCGCGACCCGTTTCTCCAGCAGAGGGCTCTGGTATTCGACGCTGTCTACGATTGGTCTTCGATGACGTTATGCCCCGCTGGCGCCTGCGCCGTTCTAAAAAGCCAGCATATAAATTGGCGAGCTTCTCAGCACCTGAAGATGACGGGCAGTTGTCTCGCTGAAATATTATCCGGCGTAATTCCCTGGAACCTATCAAGCAAATGCAGCGCCGGGAAAGCCTCAAACAGCATAGTTTCGTTGTTGTTTCGCAATAGCAAGCCCCTACCTGTTCCTGCATTATTGTTACAGCTAGCATAGTGAGAAGTTGTGTTGTCATAGGTTCACGTGAGCTACAGTAATTTAAAATAAACCGCGAGTGTGTCATCTTAGTGTACAAAGTACGTCACACGCCCCGTCATGTAAGTAATATTTCCTTCCCGTGTGGTCTAACGCACGGCTTTCCGCACTGGGAAGGAGCTCCTGGTCCCCGGCACGAATCCGCCCGGCGGACTTGTGTCGAGGTCCGGTAAGCCGGCCAGTCTGTGGATGGTTTTTAGGCGGTTTTCCATCTGCACCGGCGAATGCGGGCTGGTTCCCCTTATTCCGCCTCCACTATGTCGGCGATTGCTGCGCAAACAAGTTCACGTACGCGTACACCACCATTACTCTACCACGAAAACATGGCATAGGGGTTACACTCGTCTGGTGTGAGACGTTCCCTGGGTGTGAGGGGTGGGGGGGGGGGGGGGGGTGTCCACCGCGGGCCGAACCGCACAATAACCCCTGAAAGAGTGATTCGGTGTGGGGCGGCAGAGGGTTGAAGTGGACCACTGCTGCTGTGGCGGGGACAGAGCCTCCCCGCCGTTTCTAGGCCCCCGGTTAATATACAATACAATTTTTCCTTCACTTTTATTTCATTCCTTTTTAATCGAATCAAAAGACAACGCGTGACAAGCAGGTATATCGCTGTGCAGGGTGAGATCAAAGCTGACAGACAACGAGCTTGATTGGTTACTCAACGAGGGTCCAGAGTTCAACTCTGTACCAGACAACGAAAACGATGACGACTCTGAAGAAGGAGAGGAGTTTATCACACGAAGTGGCCTCGATTCAGATGATGACTGTGAAGAGCCACTCTCCACTGGTGGTATTTTTATTGGGAGGGACAAAGGTGTAAATGGAATAAAATATGCCCTAATGTGACTTTGTAAACAAAAAGCAAGAATATTGGGAAAATATTCCCTGGGGCTACACGTGTCGCCAGAGGGGTCACGAGTGAAACAGAGGCTTTATGGGCAACGCTTATACACAAACATATACATTCAAACTAAGAAAGAATGTGTACAGTATTCCAGAGAAAGGGACGCTAAGAAAACTAAAAGATGTGAAATAATGGCGTTGTTGGGATAATTGTACCTCATCGGGACTAAGAAAGCAAACCACACAAATGTCATTGAACTATGGACAGCAGATGGTACTGGTATGGAGGGTACGAGAGCTGCTCCTTTTACAATGTGCCCGTTTCGACGACAGGAGTTAAAGTCAAAAAAGAAGAGTAACTGATAAACTAGCTGCAGTAAGGAAAATATTGGATGCCTTTTTGGTGAACTGCAAGATCTCTTATAATGTAGGACAATTTGTGACAGTAGACAAAAAGTTGCAGGCTTTCCGGTGTCGCTGTTCTTTTGTTCAGTATATCCCGAACAAACCGGAGAAGTACGGGACAAAGAATTTTGTTTTAGCGGATGATAAAACATTCTTCACTAGTAACATTAAAGTACATTGTGGAAAACAACCTAAAGGGCCATACGATGTTTCTAATTCTTCCTGTGGTGTATGAAGGCTAGTTACTCACACTGAAGGCTCAGGAAGAAACGTTACAATGTATAATTGATACACTAGTTATTCCTTAGCCCACTCCCTTTCGAAAAAGCAACTAACATGCTTCGGCACATAGAGAAAAAAGAAACGCAAGATTCCACCAGAATTTTCACTTGGAATATGTAGGGCTATCCACTCCTCTTCATTTAGTTTTCAGAATGATGTGATCCTAGTTTCGTATGTGGCGAAACAAAACAAGGCAGTTAAATTACTTTTAACTATGCACGATCTTGGAACCAGTGACAAGGTATAGATAAACCAGAGATTGTTTTGGATTACAATATGGCGGTTTACTTTGCCCGATACCTCGTACCAAGGTGGTCGTTCTACCTAGACAACTGGAACTTGTTCTATATATACAAAGTTACATCGTTCTGCGAGCCTGTCTTCTGCGTCTGACATTACATGAGGGTACTCAAATCTCTGTTTCACCTTATCCCGTTTTATGCAGTTCCTTCACAAGACTTGTGAACTGACGGCCACATCAGCTCGGAAACCTGATTACATTTGTCTCAAGTGTGACGTAATACTATTGCTGCAGACTTGGGTGGGCGTTATTGCGATTGTAATAAGCCCATTGACAGCTGTAGCTCAAAGGCAAAACAACACGATGTACAAGGAACACCAGCACTTAAGCCTCACGTCGCGCAGCTCTTAAATGCGAGCAAACTTAGCTACTTGTAAATACCCAGCGAGAAAAAAGACGCATCATAAAATGGCTGATCGTACTTTCTTCCTTTATAGCTTTTGTGGCAATGATTCTCTGTTTTTGTGTGTGACTATACTGCCCTAGAATGAATGTCTCCTGCACAACGGAGTGTGTGTCTATTTCTCTATCTTCCGGGGACTCTCCTCTGTGTACTGCTCTACATTGCCTCGTCACCTCCCCCTCCCTACTTTCTCCCCCTCCCTACTTTCTCCCCCTCCCTACTTTCTCCCCCTCCCTACTTTCTCCCCCTCCCTACTTTCTCCCCCTTCCTTCCCTACTTTCTCCCCCTTCCTTCCCTACTTTCTCCCCCTTCCTTCCCTACTTTCTCCCCCTTCCTTCCCTACTTTCTCCCCCTTCCTTCCCTACTCACTCCTGGTTGCTGCCCACACTCCTGTCTCGCTCTGTTATGTGTGGTGGAAGAGACAATCAAAAAGTTCAAAAGTCTCTAAGTAGAGAATTGGTGTGCTAGTCAGGCAAAATCGTCGTGAGCATTGAGTCAACCAGGCTATAATGACCGAATCATGAAGGGACTGTTAAAAAGAAAAGTCATCTTGGTAAGAATTTTGACAAGTAGAGCCTGGTAAACCAGATGGAGATGTACAGTGCTTGACACTTTCCCCAGCCCAGTGTGAGATGATGAGAATTAAAACACAGCTTCTTTCGAGCTGGCTGAATTGAAGTAAAAATGCAATGCGGTGATGTACCATCTATAAGCAAACGGTCCCAACGCGATATAAAGAGATCACTAGTTGACAAGCAGGCTAGAGTTCAACAGGTCGAGAGTTCCTGCCAGCCGACTGCAGAAAATTATGTGAGTGAAAGAATCTGTACAGTAAAGCTTGTACACTAACAAGGACTTGCATTCTTACCTGTCCTATCTGTGTACTGTGGATAGTTAGTCTGTCATGGCTTACTGATTGTCACTTACAGTGTTACGGGTAACGCAAACTGAGGGTTCGATTTGACCAATAACAAACTGGCGCCTTTTCATGATTAGAGTCAAAGTGATAGGGAAGGCGGGCCATTTGTTCTGGTAATATGAGTATCCAGTAAGCCTCATTTATAGCCTATGCTCATTGAAAATTATGACCCAGTGCCTGTGCTTTTCGACATGCTGATGAAAACTCGGACTCGGAAGGAAGTAATAAAATAAAAAGATACCAATCCAGAAGCTCGTTTCGTCATTTCTACCTCCCTTGCTTGATACCCATGTATTTTTGTATTTTTTGCAACAACAGAGACTTAATAAACCTCAAGTAGACTCTGTTGCCGACGTATTCCTCAGCCAAAGAGTCGGTGGAGCTGAGAAATGCCACATCGGTTCCTATTCGACTGAGAGCCACCTAAGTACGCTGCGACCGCCGTCCGGTTACGACAACGCCATCGGCGCACCGAGTTGGAGACACTCGTTTGATAAAACACCGTGCCCTGCTGCTTGTAGAACAACTGCCTGCTGACATCCTCGTCGGACAGGAATCGTCAGCCGGTCAAGAAATTTTTCTAATGCAGCGCCGGCCTGTGTGACCGACCGGTTCTAGGCGCTTCAGTCTGGAACCGCACCACCGCTACGGTTCGAATCCTGCCTTCGGCATGGATGTGTGTGATGTCCTTAGGTTAGTTAGGTTTAAGTAGTTCTAAGTTCTAGGGGACTGATGACATCAGATGTTGAGTCCCATAGTGCTCAGAGCCATTTGAACCATTTCTAATGCACCGACGGCGTAATAATCGTATGGGAAGAGATCAGGACTATGGGGCGCGTGCTCGAATGTGTCCCACTTGAGATGGCGCAAGTTCTGCGGTACGATATTTGCGGTATGGGGACGTGCATAATCATGAAGCGGTACGGGACTTGGCGCACCATTCCACTACGGTGGTTTTCGACAAACATGCTGCCCCATAAACATTCTTCATTCTGTGATGGATGTCTGCCAGTCTTTGGTAGCCAAGAAAGAAATATTAGCACGTTGGTCCTGTTTCTATACATTTGGTAATAACGTTCCAGCACTTACAGGACGCAGGTCAGAAAACACGAATAGCACGCTAATCTCTTGACTACATGTCGGTGCTTACATACCCGCATCGAAGTTGCATGTACGCTGCAGCAACGCCCCTTGTATATAAAGGCTTTATTGCAATAGTGGTACACCTTCAGTTATGTTCATTTCGAGATAATGAGGCTTAAACATAGTTGGGTGATGACAAATCTCTGACTAGGATATCTGAAATATTTTTTTCTCTCCCCCCTCCAGCACAGACCATGAAGGCCCAAAGGTACCGACTGGCCGCCGTGTCATCCTCAGCCCACAAGCGTCAGTGGATGCGGATATGGAGGGGCATCTGGTCAGCACACCCCTCTCCCGCCGTATGTCAGTATCCGAGACTGGAGCCGCTACTTCTCGGTCAAGTAGCTCCTCAGTTTGCCTCACAAGCGCTGAGTGCACCCCGCTTGCCAACAGCGCTCGGCAGACCGGATGGTCACCCATCCAAGTGCTAGCCGAGCCCGACAGCGCTTAACTTCGGTGATCTGACGGGAACCGGTGTTACCACTGCGGCAAGGCCGTTGGCATCTGAAATATTACAGACAATTATTTGTTGCAAGGGCTTACGGTTTCTTTCTATTGTCATCACTTAATTATGTTTAACGCAGGAAGGACCACGTGGGTAATTTTTGACCCACGAGCTGTTTTCGAGGACCCTAACCCCCTGTATAATCATCACAGGTTCAAACTCTCCCGTGACTTTATTCGTTTTTTCGTGTTGAACACCTCACCAAAATACCATCCCCTTAGCGCACCTAGAAGCAGGAAAAATTTGCCTGTTATACCAGTAGTACCATGTGGGTCATTTTTGACCCATATGCAGTTTAACGCAAACTGATGTCTGTATTACTGGTTTTGTGACACTAAATAGTTTTTGGGCGTCCCTCGACTTTATTCACGAGATTACGACACTTTGGGCAAAAAAAAAAAAAAAAAAAAAAAATTGAAATACGAAGAATTCGAAGGTCGAGCGATATTTTATATCAGCGTGGCTTTCTGTTTTCTATGGACTGGCGACATACTGAAATAGGGAGTGACACTGGGAAGCTACTGAATAACATATTATACAGTGGTGAAGCCCCCCCCCTCCCCCTCCTACGTTGCTGTCTGTGCACTGCTGTAGTTCTGTTCCACGACAGCAGATGTCAGGCGCGTCGCCGTTACGTAACTTCACAACTTCACCTCAACTGGCAGATGAGCTGAAACAAAAAGGAACAAGTTTAGTTGGCACACTTCGGAGGTCGCTCACAGACCTGAGGTGGGAAGTGGAGACTAGGCATTGTATCAAACCCACTTATAAGTCAGGCGACAATCTTGTCCCAACATACCAAGGGAAGAAGTAAAAAAAAAATCCTTATTCTGAGTAACATACATGCTGGATGTCAGGTAAATGAGAATCGTGAGAAGAAAATTCCAGAAACTGTGAACTTTTATAATGAAACTCAGGATGGAGCCGACATAGTTGACCAAATAGCTGAACACTACAGCGTCTGAGCTGGCACCCACCCACGGCCCGTGCACGTCTTTTACAACATTCTTGACCCTGCCATGATCAACGCTCACACCATGATTTCACGACGAGACTTTGAAAAGTAGCAGATAAGCCTGGTGCCCCCTACAAACTACAGAGAGGAACCAGCGTCTCCTTGCAGACACTCGATATCGGCGCTGGCCGATATGGAAATAGAGGTGTTGTCCAGTTCAGGTTTCCTCCGAACAACAGGGGGAAATAAAACGTCGGACGTATGCTTCAAGTGCTACAGATGTGTGCAAAAGCTGTCAAACAAAATCTCTCCTCGAATGTCTGAACTGTGAGCCTACCCCAGTTTTGGCAATTCTCTCAAGTCTTTGTTCTTAAATATTTTCAAATGTTTATAATTATAGACTGAAGTTATTTGTTCCTATGTTTTAGTTCTTTGAATGAAACAAGCAAGAAAACACGCAGAGCATTATAGTCACCTGCTGCGTTATAAAAGATTTCACATATACTTGTTGTTGTTGTTGTTGTTGTTGTTGTGGTCTTCAGTCCTGAGACTGGTTTGATGCAGCTCTCCATGCTACTCTATCCTGTGCAAGCTGCTTCATCTCCCAGTACTTACTGCAACCTACATCCTTCTGAATCTGCTTAGTGTATCCATCCCTTGGTCTCCCTCTACGATTTTTACCTTCCACGCTGCCCTCCAATGCTAAATATGTGATCCCTTGATGCCTCAGAACATGTCCTACTAACCGGTCCCTTTTTTTGTCAAGTTGTGCCACAAACTCCTCTTCTCCCCAATTCTATTCAATACCTCCTCATTAGTTATGTAATCTACCCATCTAATCTTCAGCATTCTTCTGTAGCACCACATTTCGAAAGCTTCTATTCTCTTCTTGTCTAAACTATTTATCGTCCATGTTTCACTTCCATACATGGCTACACTCCATACAAATACTTTCAGAAATGACTTCCTGACACTTAAATCAATACTCGATGTTAACAAATTCCTCTTCTTCAGAAATGCTTTCCTTGCCATTGCCAGTCTACATTTTATATCCTCTCTACTTCGACCATCATCAGTTATTTTGCTCCCCAAATAGCAAAACTCATCTACTACTTTAAGCGTCTCATTTCCTAATCTAATTCCCTCATACTTAGTACTTACCTTACTTGTGTTGAAGTAAAAATACTATTGGCACTCAAATAAACGATATGGTTTCGATTCTGTTCCAATCTTTTTATAAAGAAAAACATTGTAACGTTCTTTTTCTTATTTGTTTTAACGATGATTGGTGAAAGATTGTGGAATTACTTCTGTAAAACTTAAAATAAATAAAAGTTTTTTTCTGAAAATTTATGTTCGACAGTGTACTATTTGCTTTAGAGTCCAAATTATCATTTGGTTACACTTTAGAGTCTTCCTGAACGAATTGTCAACAAGGCGACACTCGAAACACCACCCAAATACAAATAAAACGGTGGTTTCCTGCTGTCGGTAAATAATAACCCACATGGGACTACTAAAGGTACGGCGAAGTCCGGTAGTTCTAGTGTTAACCCTCGTATAACTCGAAATGAACAGAAATGGAAGTGTACCACTATTCAAAAAGGCCTTCATATGTTTTTATAGCTCTCTCAATTTTAATGACACCACTATATTGTTTATGCTTTTGGTTTCGCAGCACACAATGATAGCGTTTTGCCTTATACGACACGTTCAGTATTCTTGCGCTAACTGTCTCTTTCTCATTTGTTTCAGGTACGTTGACGAGTTTCCTATTCTGCATCTCGTTATTGAGTTGTAAGAGGCAAGGTAAATATGTGCATGCTGCTGTAATCGCTATAAAAAGCTATGGAACGTAAGTGTCTGGCGTCTATTTCCATTTGAAGGGTTTAGATTCAAAATCGGGCACGAGAGACTGCAGTTGCTCTCACGTCTTAGAAGTGATGTAAATATAGAAACTGCAGTCGTACGATATGAGTAGATATCAAATCCTTTAAGAATCGAACTTCAATGTATAAAACAGTTTCAAACTTGTGACTACTTTACAAATGGAGTGTTAATGTGTGGAATATTTGTCATTACGGCTGTAAGAGAGAATGGACTTCATAAATGTCTGAAATTACAAATTTGTGTAAAGTTTGTCTGAAGTCGCAAAATACTCTAAATCTAAATTACTGGGTGAGTATTTTCTGGGTAATTTTCCTGTCGCGAGTCACATTGCCTTCCACTATATTGCACAGATCCTACTTGTAGCACTTATCTCACTGAATCAAACCTTTAACGTAAGCTTGCATCACTTAATGAATAGATTATCGCAGCATTTTAAATTTTGAAATTCGGCCCATAATTACGAGGAATACTGAAATTCAAATTGTTCTTTCCCCTGGAAGCCGTTAGGTAGGCAAACTGTAAATGAGAACCATGAAGCTGGATAACCGTTGTTGTTGTTGTTGTTGTGGTGGTGGTCTTCAGTCCTGAGACTGGTTTGATGCAGCTCTCCATGCTACTCTATCCTGTGCAAGCTGCTTCTTCTCCCAGTACGTACTGCAGCCTACATCCTTCTGAATCTGCTTAGTGTATTCATCTCTTTGTCTCTCTACCCTCCACGCTGCCCTGCAATATTAAATTGGTGATCCCTTGATGCCTCAGAACATATCCTACCAACCGATCCCTTCTTCTAACCACAAACTCCTCCCCAATTCTATTCAATACCTCCTCATTAGTTATGTGATCTACCCACCTAATCTTCAGCATTCTTCTGTAGCACCACATTTCGAAAGCTTCTCTTCTCTTCTTGTTCAAACTATTTATCGTCCATGTTTCACTTCCATACATGGCTACACTCCATACAAATACTTTCAGAAAAGACTTCCTGACACTTAAATCTATACTCGATGTTAACAAATTTATCTTCTTCAGAAACGCTTTCCTTGCCATTGCCAGTCTACATTTTATATCCTCTCTGCTACGACCATCATCAGTTATTTTGCTCCCCAAATAGCAAAACTCATCTACTACTTTAAGTGTCTCATTTCCTAATCTAATTCCATCAGCATCACCCGACTTAATTCGACTACATTCCATGATCCTCGTTTTGCTTTTGTTGATGTTCATCTTATATCCTGCCTTCAAGACACTGTCCATTCCGTTGAACTGCTCTTCCAAACCCTTTGCTGTCTCTGACAGAATTACAATGTCATCGGCGAACCGCAAAGTTTTTATTTCTTCTCCACGGATTTTAATACCTAATCCGAATTTTTCTTTTGTTTCCTTTACTGGTTGCTCAATATACAGATTGAATAGCATCGGGGAGAGGCTACAACCCTGTCTCACTCCCTTCCCAATCACTGCTTCTCTTTCATGCCCCTCAACTCTTATAACTGCCGTCTGGTTTCTGTACAAATTGTAAATAGCCTTTCGCTCCCTGTATTTTATCCCTGCCACCTTTAGAATGTACGTTTGTTTCATATAGTTCAATAATTGTCATTCTGTAAGTATCTCTCACTGCTCCTCGACAGCAACTCCACATTCCTCGAACATAAAACCATAGCTGAACCATTTTATCCCTCCCACCATTATTCCTTAACAATTAACAATGAGCAACATACAGCCGTCGGTCGTTCTTCCAGCGGCCAGCTGGTGCACGATGGTCTCTGGCTCCAGAGCTCTGCGGTTCTCTCTGGGGTGACGGATGATCTTTGCCGATACGTCCCGAAGACCCTGTACAAGGTACTCTACTATCTGCACAAACACACAAGACATGCATCACCTACAGGAAGTTACAAATTTTTACATGTCCCTTTACCAATATTTTGTCTCGTGCTGTTTCAATAGCGTGAAACGGACCCTAAAAACAATTACACCGCCAAAACGTAGGAAATCATTCAATACCAGCACAAGGGCCATCAGTAGATAGCTCTTACTCCAGTCTCTCGCTGTCGGCAGCGGTCTGGCAAGAATGTTTCCCTAGAAAAATGCTCTGCGTAAACACGCTCTTGTCTCGCCCGTTCTTCCCTTGACTGAATTTGAAGAAACATTCCCCAAGACATCCCCAAAACAAAACTGTAACGTGGAGAGATGGTCCTGATATTGATTAGTATTTTCGAGGTGGTCTCCTAACGGTATATACTGAGGTGACAATTATATACATGTAGCGGTAGTATCGCATACAGCAAACTTCGAAAATTTTTTGTAGATATATGCGTACACAAATATGTATCATCTTCCTTTCAAGGATTAGGGTGTTGCCGGTTTCAAACGCACAAACAACATCTTTGCCATTTTTTAGAGTGTCTTCCGATATCTCTCTTCACATTCGGCTTGTAATTCAGGATCTTTTGGGTAATTCTGTGACCTGTCATTCTCATGAGGTGGTGTCTCCAATATTCACGGTATTTTCGAATTTTTTCATTCACGTTGAAAATATTTGTGTTCTAATATCTTCATTTGTAATAATCTCTCTTCTTGTCAGCCATTCATCTTGGTTAGGAATCTCATCTCCGCTGACTGAATTTTATTTTCTTTTTTCTTTTTTCTTTAACCCAGCTTTCGCTTCCATAGGATAACGTAGAACCGACATAACTTGCAGAATTTCATTGTGGTTTCTTTGTCTACTTCGTAACAGTGTTTCTCTAATGGTACCACAGACTGCTTATAATTTGTGTGCATCATTTTCTATATCAGATTGAAAATCAACACTTTTAGCACAGCCTAAATTAGAGATTTGAGAGACTGGTTCTAAAACTGAATTATCGAAAACAATTTTTGATCAGACTGGATTTTACATTTCCATTTACAAAGAATGTAGTGATTGTAAATGTTACAAAGAATAGGAAATAGCCGACACTCTTATACTTGCTTAGTAGTTATTTCTTGTGATTTATTCCTACCTTTATTACACTGCGCGTATTTTTGTAAAGGTTTTTCACTATCTGTGTTGGGTGATCAGGATATGCATGTTGAGACTTTATATACATTGACTGAAAAAAAATCGCAACACCAATGAATAATTAATGCACAGTAATGAAATTTCGGGACTAGATTGGTCTAGGTAACATACTGAAGTGAAGATTAATGTAAGGGCGAGATAAGTCATTGCAAATTTGAAATGCTGGTACATTAGAAACTGGTGTAACCGCCATAATGTTGAATGCAACCACGTAAACGTGTATGCATTGTATTGTACGCGTGCCAGATGTCAATTTATGGGATGGAGTTCCATACCTGTTGCACTTGGTCAATCAAATGGTTCAAATGGCTTTGAGCACTATGGGACTTAACATTTGAGGTCATCAGTCCCCTAGAACTTAGAACTACTTAAACCTAACTAACCTAAGGACGTCACACACATCCATGCCAGAGGCAAGATTGGAACCTGCGACCTTAGCAGTCGCGCTGTTCTGGACTGAAGCGCCTAGAACCGCTCGGCCACCTTGGCTAGCAGGTCAGTCAATCACGGATGGTTTAATGCTGTTTGTGGATGACCCTGGAGTTTTCGTCAGATGATGCTCCATACATGCTCGATTGGAGATAGATCTGGTGATGGAGCAGTCAGAGGCGACATACCGTTGATCATGTTGGATTTCAACAGCGTTGTCCTGTTGGAAAATACGCGCTGGAATGCTGTTCATGAATGGCAGCACAACAGGTCGAATCACCAGATTGATGTACAGATTTGTAGTCAGGGCGCGTGGATTAGTCGCGAGAGTACTGCTGTCACACTCCGCACCATATCTACTCCAAAAAATGGTTCAAATGACTGAGCACTATGGGACTTAACTGCTGTGGTCATCAGTCCCCTAGAACTTAGAACTACTTAAACCTAACTAACCTAAGGACATCACACACATCCATGCCCGAGGCAGGATTCGAACCTACGACCGAAGCGGTAACTACTCCAAGAGTACGTCCAGTGTTTCTAGCAGGTACAGGTTGCTTGCAGGCCCTCAGCTGGTCTCTTTCTGGCCAGAACACGTCCGTCACTGGTAACGAGGCAGAACCAGCTTTCATCAGAAAACACAACCGTTCTCCACCCTGTCCGCTAGTGAGCGCTTCTTGACACCACTGAAGTCGCAGATGGCGGTGGTTTGGGAATGCACGCTACAGGGCTTCTGGCTGTTCTCTAAATAACCTTTTTGTGGCAGTTCGTTGCGCCACTGTGGTGCCAACTGCTGTGAACCGTGGATTTCTTTTCAAAGAATATTCTTAAAATTTTATTTTATTTACTAGCGATTCATCAAGAACATTAACACATTTAATCACACTACGTGAGGTCGGAAGTAGTTGCCAGGGAGTAACTGATGATATCCTAATCAAATTGCTTTTAACAAATGGGAATTTTATTCCTAAAAGCGTTTTTTCAAGAACAGATTTAAAATTATCAGAAAGCACCCTCTAAATATCAAATTACAATTTATTCAGAGGCGGAAAGAACAAATTTTTGAGTGTATGAGCTTTCGGGCTGAGAACCTTGCCGCTCCCTTCTGACACGGCCATAGTTATGACCGCTCACAACAACCCCTGAAAGACTACACTGGTGCAAATCTGCAACACACCAGATTACTTTAAACTGAGAGTTTTAACAATTCACACAAGCACATAAACTATGCACCCTGTAGGAGGGATGGAAATGTACAAAACACTAAAATTAAAATATTAACTTGCCACCGCAGGTGCAACTTGATTTTAACTTCTAAGAAAGTCTTACGGTGGAAGAGTGGCAGCTTTATATACTAAAATGACCATTTAAATAAAAGCCCATGAAATGCAATCTTATATAAAATTATACAAGGTTGGCCAAACGAGTTAACATGCTCCACAGTACACTTATACCGCCTCTCAAGGTGATAGGCAAGATCAAAATATATTTCAGGAATTAGGCCGTTACACTCCAAGCAATAAATTCGTTAACACACCGAATCCGACAAACATGACAGAGGCAGCTACTAACGTACGGCAAATTGATAGGGAGATTTCCGATCAACCCGAACCGCAGGTTGCTCTAACCCGCCCCTTACTCCACAAGGGAAAAACGGACCATCCAATTTATAAACAACCACCTTCCCGCGGGTGGGCAAACGGAGAAGAATGGTGGGACGACCCCAAAGCAAAACGGCTGGTGACCTCACCAAGAAAACAAATAGAATTTAAGAAGAGTAAATCAAACAACATGTCACCAATCACTTAACTTCTAACAAACTGCAATTTCTCGAGAAGAGCTGGCGCAGCACCCCCAAAACGCTCTCCCGAACCGTCCGCTGCCAGCCGCTTCAACGGACGCAGGAAGCCGCGCCGATCTCCCGTCTCACGGCGTCGCAGCTCGCACCGGCCAGACTGATGTCGTGGGTTGACTCCTGTTGCTCTCGTGTCGCCGCGAAGCGACTGCCCCTCGCTATACTGCGCGGCCCACTGGACTCACGTGGCGACCTCACACGCGCCGACGCTCAAGACGGACAAGTCATCTTGTGTTTCAGTGCGCGACCGACCAACCGATCGGTCCAACCGCCAGTGACCATTGCCTGAGCAAAATCGAGCAGACTGGCGGCCTAACACGCAGACTCAGATGCAGGAACTAAGCCCCGACCGGACGACCACTCGCTGAGTTCTCTTACTGGCGGAGTGGAAAGACTCTCATCTTTCCGGCTTGAAAGATTGATCCGAACGAAAGACATACTAGCGCTCTGGACGACAGACAGACACTAACTGCCTCACAAATTCGGACGAGAGACAGACCAGCAAGCTGGTGACGAGACTCCAGACTGACCCACTGGCGAGCTCATAGCGCCCCTTAAATGCACGTGAACTGGCAACCTTTCTCCTTTCACACCAAAGCTGCGATTGCCACAGCGGCGCCACCGCCAGAAACGGAGGGCGACTGCTTCATACTACGCGCTGCGGCGTGCTCTTCAAAACAGCAATTTTTACCTCGGCTCATGCTGCTAAAATTGCTGCTGCGGGTGCAGTATGATGTACCAGTGATACGCCAAACACCGCGTGCTTCGCTTTCGGCAGTGCCACGTGGCCGTCCGGATCCCGGTCTTCTTGCGACCGTACATTCCTGTGACCTCCGCTGCCGGCAATCATGTACAGTGGCTACATTCCTGCCAAGTTTTTCTGCAGTATCGCAGAAGAAATATTCAGCATCTTGTAGCCCTCTTACACGACCTGCTGAGGTGTTGATAAGGGCGTTCTGGACTAATGTCAACTCACCGTGTGCAATCTGAAAGTTAACAAGCGCTCACGACCTTTGCAGCGCGTATTTCAAGCAAACCTGATTTGCATTCTCATAGTGGCGCTGTTAGCGACTAGCGGAAGATCTGAATAGATATTATCTTTCAGATGTACACTCACGCTGTGACGGTGCGTCACATAAATATTGACATTTTATCGGTTGTAAACAGTGAACAGTTTTGTGAAGTGTTAAGGGTGAAATAACACTTATCGTATTTTATGGTTCAAATGGCTCTGAGCACTATGGGACTTAACATCTACGGTCATCAGTCCCCTAGATCTTAGAACTACTTAAACCTAACTAATCTAAGGACATCACACAACACCCAGCCATCACGAGGCAGAGAAAAATCCCTGACCCCGCCGGGAATCGAACCCGGGAACCCGGGCGTGGGAAGCGAGAACGCTACCGCACGACCACGAGATGCGGGCTATCGTATTTTATGAACATAATTAGTGTAAAAGATACAGTTAATGTTCTTGAAACAACTGATATGCAGCGATAGTTTAAGAGTAACATCTTTATTTAAAAGATGTCTATGAAAATAAAAAAGGATCGTAAAGAGACGCGATTGTACGGCCAAGGAGGACGGACGTATTCTATGGTACACACATTGTTTTGTTTCGCGATACGGAAGGCAGCCATTGAGCGGCTACACATATTTTATGTAAGTTATTCGGTATTCTGCTAAAACAAATTAATTATTGTTATCACAAAATGAATTTCTTTATAATAGTTGTCACCTCAAATGGTCGCAGCGGCTAATTACTTTTAATAAGCATTTTTTTCAGTAATTTGCTCTGCGGGAAGCTCGTCTTCCAATGCAGCCTCTGGAAGGCCATTACGAGGCCGAATTATTATTTTACAAAGTGTTAATAGTAACTGTAAATGCGAGATATTTCGTTGTATGAACCTTTATAAATTGTGACAGATAATTTACGTTAAAGTTCATTTTTTTTATATTATACAGATTCCACGAGTTCAGTAAGTTTTATCTTGGCCTCTCAACGGCAACAGTCAAAATTCTCTCGAGGCTTGCTTTGCAATCAATAAATAGAAATTAACAAAATTACATTCAATTCAGTTAACGGCAACTATACTTCAGTCATCGCGTTCAAAATCTAAAGTTGGTACATGAATAACAGCGGCCCTTCAAGAACGTGTTTCATATTTACTTACGCACGTAAGTAAAAGTGATAAGAAAAGATAATATCCCTGAGAGAGAGAGAGAGAGAATCATGATCTAACAAAAAATAAATACCAAACGGGAAAGCGCTGGTAGATAGACACAATAAAAAACACGCAAACACACACACAAATATTAAGCTTTCGCAACCCACGGTTGCTTCATCAGGAAAGAGGGAAGGAGAGGGAAAGACTAAAGGATGTGGGTTTTAAGGGAGTGGGTAAGGAGTCATTCCAATCCCGGGAGCGGAAAGACTTACCTTAGGGGGCAAAAGGGACAGGTATACACAAGCGCGCAATGTTTTGCTGTTGTACGACAATGCACGGCCACATGTCAGTAAAAAAACCATGGAAGCGATCACAAAACTCGGATGGACAACACTGAAACACCGCCTGACCTGGCTTCGTGTCACTATCATTATCAACACATGTGCTGATGGATATGTGTGTGTGTCCCCCCTAAGGTAAGTCTTTCCGCTCCCGGGATTGGAATGACTTCTTGCCCTCTCCCTTAAAACCCACATCCTTTCGTCTTTCCCTCTCCTTCCCTCTTTCCTGATGAAAGCTTTATATTTGTGTGTGTGTTTGTGTGTTTTTTTATTGTGTCTATCTACCAGCGCTCTCCCGTTTGGTAAGTCACAAACGTAACAACTCGTACCAACTTTCGTTTATGTCTCACTGCACTTTCTTGGTGAAGCGAATTTTTTCCTTGATCTCGATTAGTCATTGTATTGGTATATAATAACGGTCATTCTAACAGTTGCACGTGTTCCGGCAATTCCGCGACCACCTGTGCTCGCTCTCTTTTCTGCGCTGGGCTGGTACGGTCCACTCCTAGCCGACAGTGACCCACGTGACTGGTTTCTCGGCCAAGTGGGCAGCGGCGGAGATGGGTAAGGCGAATCTCCGTGTTTATGGAGATGGCGAGTTTGGACTCGCTGGAGACTTTAAACCGAGTATAGGGAGCTCATTTCTGAGGTGTAACGGGGAATCGGAGCGCCCCCCTCGTCCACTCCTCCGCAAGGCCGCCGCCTGCCCCACATTCCGCAGACAGCTGTTGCGTCACACGCTGCCCCACCCCTCTCCCCCCTCCCCATCACCCGCCCTCGTCGCTTTTGCAGCGCGGACAGACCGCTCCATCGCCACTCGACTACGCATAGCTGACCTCACAACTCACCACGCCGAGCAGCTGTCAGTTTTGTGTTTATATTTATATATTAAAAATGAAGAAATTCCTCCAGCTGTATTTAAGGTGTCGATTTTATTTTGGCAACTAGTTTCAACGTTGTAACAACGTCATCTTCAGGCCCATACACTTGTTGACGTCAACTGCGTGCGGCTGATACTAGAAGTCAGTGGTGAGATACGGACGTGCTCCGTGTGGAAGGTGTTTAGTAACTAGTACGAACTGACGGTGTAAACTTCATACTAGTTACTAAACACCTTCCACACGGAGTACATCCGTATCTCACCACTGACTTCTAGTATCAGCCGCACGCAGTTGACGTCAACAACTGTATAGGCCTGAAGATAACGTTACAACGTTGAAACTAGTTGCTAAAATAAAATCGACACCTTAAATTCAGTTGGAGGAATTTCTTCATTTTTAATATAAATGTATACCAGCTGACGTCCCAGTGTCCTCCATTTCAACTATGGATGTACGAAGGTCAATTTTAGGAGTCACCAGTCTTCTGACTGGTTTGGTGAGGCCCACCACGAATTCCTCTCCTGTGCCTACTTTTTCATCTTAGACTAGCAGCTGCAACCTACGTACTGGAATATATTCCAATCTCTGTCGTTCTCTACAGTTTTTGCCCTCTACAGCTCTCTCTAGTACCATGGAAGCCATTCCCTGATATCTTAACGGATGTCCTATTATCCTGTCCCTTTTTCTTGTCGCTTTTTCCACATGTCCCTTTCCGATTCTGTGCGAAACTTCCTTGTTCTTTACCTTATCAGTCCACCTAATTTTCAACATTCGTCTGTAGTACATCATCTCAGATGCTTACAGTTTCTTCTGTTCCGCTTTACCCACAGTCCATGTTTCACTACCACACACTGCTGTGCTCCAAACGTAGATTCTCAGAAATTCCGTCCTCAAATGAAGGGCTATGTTTGATACTAGTAGACTTCTCTCGGCCAGGAATGCCCTTTTTGCCACTGCTAGTCTGCTTTTGCTGTTACCGTTGCTCTGTTCGACCTGGGTTATTTTGCTGCCTAGGTAGCAAATTCTATAGCTTTGTCTACTCTGTGACTGTCAATCCTTATGTTGGGTTTCTACCTATTATCATGTCCGGCCCCGGTAGCTGAGCTGTTCAGTCCTAAGGGCCCGGGTTCGATTCCCGGCTGGATCGGACATTTTCTCCACCCAGGGACTGGGTGTTGTCCTAATCATCATCATTTCATCACCGGCGCGGTTGCTCAGGGTGTTCGGTCAGCTGCCCTCTGTAATAAAAACAAAAACTGAGTTAACCGATCAAAGACGTACTTAAACGGGTGTCTCAAGACTTCCTCCCCGAGCAGATGCAATGAACGAAAGCGAACAAAATGAGATTAAAACAAAGTGATCAGCGCGACAGAATATCAATCCAAAGGGCCCGGCTTCGATTCCCGGCTCGGTCGGAGATTTTCTCCGCCCAGGGTCTGGGTGAGGTGCTGTCCTAATCATCATACTTTCATCCCCATCGACGCGCAAGTCGACGAAGTGGCGTCAAATCGAAAGACTTGCACCCGGCGAACGGTCTACCCGACGGGAGGCCCTAGTCACACGACATTTATTTATTTAGCTGTTGTCATTTCTGCTATTTTTCATTACTTTCATCTTTCTTCGATTTACTCTCAATGCAGTTTTCCTTCCCATTCCTTTCGAAGCAGCCGAGACCACTCAATATTTCTTTGCAGAACCTCCATGTAGATGCTGCGGTGCTCAATTCTCAAGTAGTTGGCTCGCACCCCAGCCCCTAAACAGACTACCATCATCAATGTTATACAGAGAGAGTGCATGCCTAAAACGGTGTTGACAAGCCGTTGGCATTCAGAACAGCCTCCAGTCGTCCCGAAATGTATAATCTCATGTCCGGGGTTTCTGTGGCATCTGTCCAGTCCCGACTGATGGTGGTGTAGCGGGCTCGCTTAGGGTTTGCAACGTCTGCTGTGCCTTTTCTTCGTAAGTAACAGAGATTCTTCGATGAATTTTGGACAGTATACAAACCATAATTACAGGTCTATGAAACCCTAGAATTTTGCAAATATATTAAAAACTCTGGTAAAAATTGAGTTAATTAACGATAAAATTTGAGTTTTTTCTAAATATGAAGTTTGAAATGAAATAACTTATTCATTTTTTCATAAATGAAATAAATTCTAGTTTCATACACCTGTAAGTATGGTTTGTATGTTGTACAAAATTCATCGAAGAATCTCTCTTACTTACGAAGGAAAGTGTACCTATAGCAAAAAATGCAGCGCATAGTACGTGAAAAATGATAAAATATCGCATGTAAAAAAATTTATTTTGCTGTGTTTTTGAACTTCCATTGCTATGAGTGTGAATCCTGAATCACTCCTGGTCATGCAGACAAAGTTTTATGAAATGATTTGCAAAAGTGTAGATAGAGGAAATTAAATGGTTCAAATGGCTCTAAGCACTATGGGACTTAACTTCTGAGGTCATCAGTCCCCCAGAACTTAGAACTACTTAATCCTAGCTAACCTGAGGACATCATACACATCCATGCTCGAGGGAGGATTCGAACCTGCGACCGTAGCGGTCGCGCGGTTCCAAACTGTAGCGCCTAGAACCACTCGGCCACCCCGGCCGGCAGGAAATTAAAATTTCCTGTGGTACCCGTTTGAGGTCCTACATTCTTAACACATTTGCATATAATTATGCCAACTGTTTATTTGGGTGATGAAAGTGGCTGGAAAGTTATTTGTTCTGCTGCGAGAAATTGGAGGTGTTCTGCCCTACGATTCTTTGTCGTGTGCGTGATCGTGTAAGGGCAGTAGGGAGTATCCATATCACAGCAACAAAGAGTGGGAAAATGGACGTAAAGGAGCTACAGCTACAGCATGAGCACTGCTTTTGGCCAATAGATAGTCAAAATAACTTGCTTCTGCTCCATTCTGCCGGCCAGGGTGTCCGAGCGGTTCTAGGCGCTACAGTCTGGAACCGCGCGACCGCTACGGTCGCAGGTTCGAATCCTGCCTCGGGCATGGATGTGTGTGATGTCCTTAGGTTAGTTAGGTTTAAATAGTTCTAAGTTCTAGGGGACTGATGACCTCAGATGTTAAGTCCCATAGTGCTTAGAGCCATTTGAACCATTTTTTTTGCTCCATTCCTGGTCTTCATGTAAATACCTTACTGCTTTAGAGCAAACTATTCCCCGTGAAAAGTGTGTGACATTGCAGTTCATACCACCTGGAACCACTGGACAAGTTCAACCTCTGGAATTTTTTTTTGGTGCCTATGAAAAATATTATCCCACTATCTGAAGCTACACCTTAAAGGATATCCGGTTTCACGATAAGCTCCACGACAGACTATTTCGCACTCAGTTACATGCCATCACATTCCATCGCCGCGCGGGATTAGCCGAGCAGTCTAAGGCGCTGCAGTCATGGACTGTGCGGCTGGTCCCGGCGGAGGTTCGAGTCCTCCTTCGGGCATGGATGTGTGTGTTTGTCCTTAGGATTATTTTAGGTTAAGTAGTGTGTAAGCTTAGGGACTGATGACCTTAGCAGTTAAGTCCCATAAGATTTCACACACATCTGAACATTTTTGAACACATTCCATCAGTTCTCATCACACTGTTACACCAACATGAGTGGATACCTTGCTGAACTTCGTGCGCAGTTCGTAACACCCACAGTGTAACATAACAGTCGCGACACTTCGCCTCGATTCTGTTGGCTACTGGGCCAAGCGGCCAGTAAGTTAAACTGTTGAGTTCGTCGCGATTGTCAAAACGAAAGCGAACAGTAGTTGTTAATTTTGGTTTGTACAATGGTTTTTACAAATGGGAACGTAGCCCAGCGCAATAAATTGCAGCAAGAACAAGGAAAAGATACCACATGTCTTTTTTTAAGGTTTCCTAAGGACCCTGAGAGGTATATACCATCACGTTACTAAACTGTATCGTCAGGATTCGCTTGAAAACATGTATATTGATGATGAGAGAAGGCTCTTAAGCGAATTGGCCGTTCTAAATCTTCCTAAAGATGCTCCATTGGTTTCAGGTGGGGAATTTCGGCAGGGTTTATTTTAGGAATGTCAGTATCTACAAAGCATCGCCTCACAGATGTTGCTGTATGACAGGGTACAGTCTCAGGCTGGCTACTGTGATCTGGAGGGAATTAAACGTTTTAGCACATTCCTAAGCTTTTTCCATTGGTTTCAGGTCGGCAATCTAGGCAGGATTTGTTAAGTGACTAATCCACGATAGAAGTGACCCAGCTCTCCTGACGTCCCATTCTGCTGTTACTTGATTTGAGTGCCCTATATTCGCCACCTGAAGACTACATGCATGCGGAAGCTTAATACTCCTTGACTTTCGTAAAGCATACTACACAACCTGGCGACATCATATCCTTGCCACATTGTATGAGTGGGGTCTCTGGGGCCCACTCCTGATTTTTATCCGAAACATCTTGTCGCTCCGTGTCCAAGTCGGTGCCTCCCACAGTTCCCCCCCCCCCCCCCCCCCCCCCCCCGTATTCAGGAGAATGGCGTTCCGCAGGGCTACTGAGGGTCCCTCTGTTTTTAATGGCTATTAACAGTGTAGCAGTAGCTGTAGGGCCGTCGGTCTCACCTCCTCCGTATGCGGATGAGTTCTGCATTTCTTACTGCTCCTCCGGCACTGGTGTTGCTGAGCGGCGCCTACAGGGAGCCATCCACAAGGCGCAGTCATGGGCTCTAGTCCACGACTTACAGTTTTCAGCCGCAAAATCGTATGTCATGCATTTCTTTCGGCGTCGCACCGTTCATCCAAAACCAGAAATTTACCTTAATAACGATCCACTCACTGTAATGGAGACGTATCGATTCTTAGGACTGGTTTTCGACGCCCGATTGGCTTGGCTACCTCATCTTCGTCAGCTGAAGTACTGGCAGCGCCTCAATGTCCTCAGCTGCCTGAGCAACTGGGGTGCAGATCGCTCTACTCTGCTGCAGCTCTACAGAGCCCTTGTCCAATCCTGCTTTGACTATGAGAGTCAGGTTTACGGTTCGGCGGCGCCCTCAGCGTTGCGTTTACTCCATCCAATGCACCACTGTGGCGTTCGCCTAGCGAGGGGAGCTTTCAGAACGAGTTCAGTGACCAGTGTCCTGGTGGAGGCCGGAGTCCCTCCACTGAAGGTTAGGCGTGCACAAGCGCTCGCCAGTTACGTTGCACACGTTTGTAGTTCGACTTCGTATCCGCATTACCGTCTTTTCCCAACCACGGCGGTTCATCTCCCGCATCGGAGCCCCAGGTGAGGGCTTACGACTTGCGGTTCGCGTCCAGTACCTTCTTTCTGAATTGGAGTCCTTCCCATTACCACCTCTCCTCGAGGTCCATTCACGTACACCTCCATGGTGTATACCTAGGCCGAAGATCCTTCTGGACCTTTTGCATCGCCCTAAGGACTCAGTTAACCCTGCGGCTCTCTGCTATCACTTCCTCTCGATTCTCGACATATACCAGGGCCATGAAGTGGTTTACACCGACGCCTCGATAGCTGATGGTCACGTAGGCTTTGAGTACCTGCATGGAGGACATACTGAACAGCACTTCTTGCCAGATGGCTGCAGTGTTTTCACTACAGAGCTGGCGGCCGTATCTCTGCTCATGCCCTGGTGAGTCATTTCTCCTGTTTACTGACTCCTTCAGCAGCCTACAAGCTATCGACCAGTGCTACCCTCGCCAAACTTTGGTAGCGTCCATTCAGGAATCCATCTATGCCCTGGAACGGTCCCCCAAAACACGTCGGAATCCCAGGCAAAGAACTTGGCGACAGGCTACGCGTAAACCGCTTCTGAAGATGGGCATCTCCGAAATTGGCGTGCGTTCTGTCTTACGCCGCAGGGTTTTTCGACTTTGGGACACGGAATGGCATAACAATACGCACAACAAACTGCGTGTCATTAAGGAGACTAAGAATGTGTGGAAGTCTTTTATGCGGGCCTCCCGCAAGGAATCAGTTGTCCTGTCAGCTGCGCATTGGCCATACGTGGCTAAGGCATGGATACCTACTCCGTCGCGAGGACCCACCTCAGTGTCGCTGTGACTCACAAATGACGGTCGTCCACCTCTTGTTGGGCTGTCCACTTGTAGCCGCTCTGTGGCGGACTTTTAACTTTCCCAGCACCCTACCTTCATTGTTGGGCGACAATGCCTCAATAGCAGCTTCAGTTTTACGTTTTATTTGTGAGTGTGGGTTTTATCATCTGATCTAAGTTTCAGCGCATGTCCTTTGTCCCTCCTAGTGCCTTTAGGGTGGAGGTTTTAATGTTTTGAGTGGCTGGCTTCTCCTTTCTGTTCTCAGGGTCAGCCAGCCATGGTAATCTGCTCTCTTGTTTTGATCTCTTCTACATGTTTCTTGAGTGTCTCTGGGGTTTTCTTGTCCGATTTGGTCCATTTTAATGCTTGTTGCCCTTCTGTTATTTTTGTGGTTTTCTCCTTTCTTCCGGCTGTGTTTTGTATTTTACTCCCACCCTTGTGGAATTATTTTATTCGGGACGAGGGACCGATGACCTAGCAGTTGGTCCCCCCCTCCCCCCCCCCCTCTTTTAAACCAGCCAACCAATACTCTTCGCCTTGCAGCCCACACATCTTGGTGTGCAGACCGTGCTACTTTTCACCATCTTTACCACGCTCTGCTTTTTTACAGACTAATTATGGTTGTTAGGTTTATGGCTCGGCGGCTCCTTCCACTCTGAAACTCCTTGACCCTGTTGACCCTGGGGTGTGTCTGGCTATCGGTGCCTTTCGTACTAGTCCTGTCAACAGCCTCCTCGCAGAAGTGGGGACCCCCCTCTGCAAATATGCAGTCGCCATTCGACGATTCTCTGACCATCCCATCTACCCCGTCCTCTTTGTAAACGAGGGATGTCATCCTATGGACACTGGTGGGATTGCTGGTTGGGATGAGTCTCACCTCCATCTGTTGGGTCTCCACTCACTGGAATGTGCCCTGTGTATTTCCACCCTCTACTCCCTCCCTCCCCTCTTGGATGGTGCCTTGACCACAGATTACGACCGACGCATTCTAGGGTCCCAAAGTCTCTGTCGCGCCTGTGATATTTCGGCGTCATGTATGTTCCATCCTTGAAGAGTTCCAGGGTGCTACCATCTTCTACACTGATGGTTCTAAAAGGATACATAAGGCGGGATAAGCTTTTACATCTCGCACTGCCATGGAACACCGTCTACTGCCGGGATCATGTAGCGAGTCCAAAGCAGAGCTGCTAACCATTAACAGGGCCCTCCATTTTGTTACTCAGGGCTCCCACCACAGTGTTTTTATATATACCGATTCGATGACCAGCTTGCAGGCTATAGACCGATGCTACTCTCGTCACCCTTTGGTCTCTGCTATCGATGATCTTCTCTCTGCCCTTGACCGTGCCGCCTGCTGAGTTCTCTTTCTCTGTGTCCCAAGTCATGTGGGCCTGCCAGGGAATGAACTGGCTGACCGTTTGGCTAGAGAGACGGATACTTATCCCCCATTCCCTTTAATGATTCCAGGTGCAGGTATGCGGATTCACACCAGATCTCTCTTCGCTCAACAGTGGAATGACATCTGGTGCGCTACTGCTGTCAGTAATAAACTCCGCAGAATCAAGTAGACTCCTTCAGCTACTCTAGTAGGGAGTCCATTGTATTATGCCTGACGGTATGCGATATACTGGTGGAATGTCCCCTTCGTTTCGCCCTGCATACTAACTATAGCATTCTAGGATCATTGTCTTTAATATTAACAGAAGATTCACGGATAGTCGAACTGGTCCTCAGTTTCCTATGCGAAAGTGGTTTTTATTTTCAGTTATAAGGTTTTCCTTTATTCCTGGAGCAAGGTCATGGTTGGAGCCTCTCTTCCAGTTTTACAGGTCTGGGACCCATAACCACATCACCTTGCATTCTTTTATCCCTCTGTTTTTCCAGTTTTTAGATTTGCCCTTCCCTTTTATGCCTTCCATTGTGTTTGAACTTCCTCGCTTCTGACTGGATCCGTCCACTTTTTGCGAACCCTGCTCTTAAGCAAGTAACTTTGGAATTGCGGGACTGACCTTGCCGTTTAAGTCCCATAACCCCCTCCCCCTCAACCAATCAATCAACCAACCAATCAATCTGCAGTTACTGCTTTTTCTATTGACTCCCCGCCTCCTTCTATAGTGTCGGTTGCGGCTCTCTGGTATCCAGTGATCAGCTGCGCATTACACGGGCTGTCCGAATACTTTTGGGCAGATACTGTAGACTAACCAGAGTTCCGCAGCATCGCTACTCAATCACCGCTAGAGTACTTGGCGGCCTTCGTGTTTTTTGTATATCTGTTACACGTATCGTTAGAGGGAATACCGACTGATACGGTACCGCTCTATTGAAGGAACATACAAAACTGAGCTTTAAATACGTTGTTTTTGAGGCGAGGAGCAAACGGACGTTTTTCCCCCTGGCACTGCACGTCGCACGAGCCACTTGACCCAGGTGGTCACAGTATTACGACGAGACGTTACACGTACCGGGTGAATATGGGTGAATTCTGTTGCGTCACTGTGACTGGGACAACCGCAAGCGCTGAATTTCCGTACATTCTCTTGTGTAGGAGAATGACTTTGGCAAGGACGAGGAATCACGGGACGCAACCAAGTCGCGGTTTCGATATCTCGGTTGATCACGCGATCTACCCCCTCCCCCCCCCCCCCCCCCGCCCCTCTTTCAGGGCCGTCCGACAGATTTACTGCCCATCTGACACGCGAAGGCCGACCCTCGAGAGCGAGCGACTTAAAAGCGCCGATTCATATCGCAGAACAGAGTAATGCACAACCAGTCCTAACCCAACATCGATCATGCGAACCGCGCCTTCCCTGAGCTCACGTGAAATCCTGAATGCCGTGGACCAGTGTGTAAGAGCACAAGAGCACGTGAACACCCTAACTTTTGACACCTTGCGGATTTACTGGTTATTTTTCTTTCAGTACTGTTAAACGTTACGTAGATGCGGTAATCTGAAAAACAAGACACGAAATCTGCCGCTTTGTGCTACATATTGCTCCTTTAGACTCGGTGAAACTTGGCTTCAGTGTCGCGAGCACACCTTCAGTTGTCCACGTTTTAAGGAGCTTCTGCGCTTGCGCAACTGGCGTGACGTAATTGCCTTAAGGGCCAAATACATACGGATCTGATAAACAATCCGCACGGTTCACGGCTTGCACTACTAGCCCCCAACCACTCAACTACAAGTTCACATGAATGCCACCAGGTGGAAGCACACTGCAGCAGACTTACGCCCGTTCGCTTGCCATAAATCCTGCAAGGCGGTAGCACACTCCACAGATACGCCAATTCACTCACTATACAGTAAAATTAGTTCGGACATCAGTGATAGAAAAACCTCTTTCTTGGAATTCTGAATGATGGTGATGGTGGTGATGGGTTTGTGGGACGCTCAACTGGGCGCGGTTATCAGCGCCCGTACAAATTCCCAACCTTTGCTCAGCCCAGTCTCGCTACTTTCATGAATGATGATGAAATGAAGAGAACAACACAAACACCCAGTCATCTCGAGGCAGGTGAAATTCTGAATCATACAGCAATCCATTTGACGCGCTGAGAGCCACAAAGCGTATCATCATCGATTATGAGGCTGTAGCATTTATTCACGCTTCTGACATCTGTTGATGTTTATGGTGTGTCAGGTGTATCTGTACTGCAGGCCCACATAGGACGTACA
Organism: Schistocerca serialis cubense; assembly: GCF_023864345.2. Taxonomy (NCBI): domain Eukaryota; kingdom Metazoa; phylum Arthropoda; class Insecta; order Orthoptera; family Acrididae; genus Schistocerca; species Schistocerca serialis. The sequence goes on from NC_064649.1 coordinate 31,865,866, forward strand.
TCTGAACAAAAAAAAAAAATGGTTCAAATGGCTCTGAGCGCTTTGGGGCTTAACATATATGGTCATCAGTCCCCTAGAACTTAGAACTACTTAAACCTAACTAAGGACATCACACAACACCCAGTCATCACGAGGCAGAGAAAATCCCTGACCCCGCCGGGAATCGAACCCGGGAACCCGGGCGTGGGAAGCGAGAACGCTACCGCACGACCACGAGCTGCGGACACACATCTGAACATTCATGAAAAGCTGTCTTAGTGATTTCTTTGACATTCCCTTAAATATGGAGGCTCGAAGACAGTGTGCTTTTTGCTCTCAGCGCATCATTTGTATTTTAGTCAGGTGACCTTGTTGGTAAATAGGACTACTTGAATTTAATCATTTCCGCAAACGACAATTTGTGTTTGGAGTTGGTTGTTTACTATGCAGAAATCGGTTTCCGTGTGTAGTGTGGACATGAACTCTGTTGAAACTGTACTAAGCGCTAACAGAGAATTATCAGGAAAAGCTAGCCGCAAGGGAAGCAGAGCCTCCCACACCAGATGCGTTGTCTGAGAAAGTGACGAAATCAAATAAGCGTGACCACAAGCGAACAAAGAAGTGTATTATAAGCGCTAGCTGTTGTATGGGTACAACGTAAGAATGTCTGATTTTCAGCCCGGAAGTCAATTCGTTAACTAGCGCATGTATCAGGGATCTTGTACATTTGTCCGAAAAAAATCAAAAAAATCACGAAAACGCCCACTTACACAAACATGCGAAAAGGAGAGTAGTGGGAGCTTATACATTATTTCGTTCTTGCCATAAACTTACTTATATACATATAAAACAACAAAATTACACAAAAACAATTCTTCCTTTTTTCAGACAAGTTATTCATATCAAACTAATAATTTTTATCGGTTCCTTCAACAAAAGCAAAACGAGGATAATGGAATGTAGTCGAATTAAGTCGAGTGATGCTGAGGGAATTAGATTAGGAAATGAGGCACTTAAAGTTGTAAAGGAGTTTTGCTATTTGTCAACCAAAATAACTGATGATGGTCGAAGTAGAGAGGATATAAAATGTAGACTGGCAATGGCAAGGAAAGCGTTTCTGAAGAAGAGAAATTTGTTAACATCGAGTATAGATTTAAGTGTCAGGAAGTCGTTTCTGAAAGTATTTGTATGGAGTGTAGCCATGTATGGAAATGAAACGTGGACAATAAATAGTTTAGACAAGAAGAGAATAGAAGCTTTCGAAATGTGGTGCTACAGAAGAATGCTGAAGATTAGATGGGTAGATCACATAACTAATGAGGAGGTATTGAATATAATTGGGGAGAAGAGGAGTTTGTGGCACAACTTGACATGAAGGGACCGGTTGGTAGGACATGTTCTGAGGCATCAAGGGATCACAAATTTAGCATTGGAGGGCAGCGTGGAGGGTAAAAATCGTAGAGGGAGACCAAGAGATGAATACACTAAGCAGATTCAGAAGGATGTAGGTTGCAGTAGGTACTGGGAGATGAAGTAGTTTGCACAGGATAGAGTAGCATGGAGAGCTGCATCAGACCAGTCTCAGGACTGAAGACCAGAACAACAACAAGCATAACTGTTATAAATCAGATGCTATTAATTTCTCACTCATATTTATCTGAAAATAAAAATTTGTGGACACCGAGAATGTACACCTACGAGTCGCCACTGTCGTGGACCAAGCAGACAGGTGGATGCGCTATTTGAGTAAGACACATAATAACTTTCATTAATAAACATTCGACCGTACTGTATGAAACTAAATTTGCGACTGTTTTGACGATTGCTTTTGCTTGATCTGGAGGTCACATGATGTTCTCTTGGAAGATGCACTGTCCCCCCCCCCCTCTCTTTATATACCCTCCACTGCTGGTGCTGCCACTTGCCGTATGTAAGTGGTTGTTGTACGTTGACGTCGGACATAGGCGCTGCTCTCATTGACGGGACTGGACCGTATAGTATTACATCAATATAAACACTTTTCTGTCTAACCACGGTTACCGATGGCCATTTCTACATCTACATGGATACTCTGCAAATCACATTTAAGTGCTTGACAGAGGGTTCATCGAACCACCTCCACAATTCTCTATTATTCCAATCTCGTATAGCGCGCGGGAAGAATGAACACCTATATCTTTCCGTACGAGCTCTGAATTCCCTTATTTTATCGTGGTGATCGTTCCTCCCTATGTAGGTCGGTATTAACAAAATATTTTCGCATTCGGAGGAGGAAGTAGATGATTGGAATTTTGTGAGAAGATTCCGTCGCAACGAAGAACGCCTTTCTTGTAATGATGTCCATCCCAAATCCTGTATCATTTCAGTGACACTCTCTCCCTCATTTCGCGATAATACAAAACGTGCTGTCCTCCTTTGAACTTTTTCGAAGTACTCCGTCAGTCCTATGTGGTAAGGATCCCACACCACACAGCAGTAGTCTAAAAGAGGACAGACAAGCGTAGTGTAGGCAGTCTCCTTAGTAGGGGTGCTACATTTTCTAAGTGTCCTGCCAATAAAACGCACAGTCTGGAACAGCGCGACCGCTACGGTCGCAGGTTCGAATGCTACCTCGGGCATGGATGTGTGTGATGTCCTTAGGTTAGTTAGGTTTAAGTAGTTCTAAGTTCTAGGGGACTGATGACCTCGGAAGTTAAGTCCCATAGTGCTCAGAACCATTGAACGATGCCTCTATAGTTAACTCAGTTTTACGTTTTATCCGTGCAGCTGTGTTTTATCACTCACTCTAGTGTGGGCCCTCTCGCACGATTTCTCAGGCTACGCGCACTCCGACGACTTTTAATTGTGACGTGGATACCAAAATGGTGTCTTTTATGGTAACAAGTTGTGTTGGTACCTCTATCAACGCTTTCCAGCTGGAGGTTCTTCGTTTGTAGTTGAGTGGTTGACCTTTTACCTGATCCATCAACCACTGTAGTCTGTTCTACTCTAGTCAACTATTTGCTCTGCTCCTTTTAAGTGTCCTCTATTTTGTGTTATTGCGGTGTTCATCTTAGCTCTGTACCCCTTGGCGTTCCCTCCCTCTGGGAGCAGAGGTTACGCTTTTACTGTATAGGCTTTTTACAAGTATGTCTGTTAGGAACTGGGGACTGATGACCTCGATGTTTAGCCCCCATCAAACCCCAAAACCAACCAACTAACCAACACAACACCCAGTCCCTGAGCGGAGAAAATTTCCGACCCAGCCGGGAATCGAACCCGGGCTGTTAGGTATGACATTCCGTCGCGCTGACCACTCAGCTACCAGGGGCGGACTTGTTCGAGATAATTCATAACATTCGAACACAATGTGTGTTCCAAAATCCTTTCCGAAACATTTCAGTAGCGTACTTGTGGCCCTTGTCAGTAAATTTTTATCGTCATCTTTCCCCGTACAGCAGTATCTTTTGTGAAATCGTGAATGAAAAGTTTCTCTCACATTTTTGCTATACACATTACGTAAAGCGTTTATTTATATACGAACTGGAGCGTATTCTTACCAGGTGCTCATTTTTCATTCCCAGATGAGGATGCGATTTTCAGGGCGAATGCTAGTGAATCGAATGGAACGGGAATTTAATTATAGCGCGCTCCCGGAAACCGGTAAATACGATTTGTGTGCATCGGACTTCCACGAAGCGCAGTCAATTTTCCGCGCACGGCGCCCGTTATCTGCGGGAACGCTCCAATTAGTCTGCGCGACGGATCGCTGGGCGGCAAATATTGGGGGACCATTAGTCATCTGAACGAAACGAGCTCCTGGTCGCCGTCTAATGGAGTCGTAATATCCAGGTCTCGACTGGCCGCCAGCGGGCTGATTGTCAACTGTCGCGCTCAGTATGGCGCCCGCCCGTGCTCTGACAAGCAGCTCGTCCAGAGATCGAAGCAGAAATGAAAAACCGCTAACTTCAAAACGATCACCTGTAATGCTACATGGTTTTCGTAGAATTTCGTGGATAGAAGTTGGGGGCGCAGACAATTGGTCTGATATTTTATGGTATTGAACCGTCAATTAGGGCGATTAACAACAACAACAACTTAAGTACACATGTTATTCGAAAAACGTTATCGTAGAAGTAGTGGCCAGGAGGTGCTGGTGAAAAAACACATTGATAAGGTTATCTTTTATTTTAAAAGGCTTTCTCAGTAATAAATTTTTAAGTCTGGCATTTCTTTAAAAAAATAATTTCAAAACAATTTCAAATTGCTGGACAATTTTCATTATGAAAAGGAGATTACCAGGTTTGACATTAACAACTTGCAAATAATGAGATTTTAACTTTATATATATATATAATATATATATATATATATATATATATATATCCCCTACTGGCCATTAGAATTGCTACACCAAGAAGAAATGCAGATGATAAACGGGTATTCATTGGACAAATATCTCTAGGCAAATGCCGGGATGGTTCCTCTGAAAGGGCACGGCCGACTTCCTTCCCCGTCCTTCCCTAATCCGATGAGACCGATGACCTCGCTGTTTGGTCTCTTCCCCCAACCAACCAACCATTGGACAAATATATTATACTAGAACTGACATGAATTACGTTTTCACGCAGTTTGGATGCATAGATCCTGAGGAATCAGTACCCAGAACAACCACCTCTGGCCGTAATAACAGCCTTGATACGCCTGGACATTGAGTCAAACAGAGCTTCGATGGCGTGTACAGGTACAGCTGCCCCTTCCTTTTCTTTGTGAAACGTCTCATATCCTTCCATCATGGGCAAGAAATACATATGTAAACTTTTTAATAAAATTAATCATATACAGCTGACGTTCCTGAGACACATTGAGTTTCACCTGTATCTAGGATAATGATGTCGGCTGAAGCAGTGAACTGCAGTTTGTATCAGGGAGAGAGATGTATTGACTTAATCTGTACAGCTGTGGTAAGAAGGGAGATGGGGCTGTTAGAGATGGAGCACAAGCAAGGATTGTGTGAAGTCAGGTCAAATGTCAAAGCCACGCTGATAGTGTTGATCAGTACATCATGAATTCGTGCTACAGGGACAAACTGTTAATCGATGGTATTAGCAGGACTTGTTGCGACACCTGAAAAGTGGCGAGACAATTCAGGGCTCTTGCATCATGATAACGCATGCGCACATTCATCCTTGTTGGTGCGTGTCTACTGCGCAACAAACGAAATCACTGTGTCGCCTCATCCCTCATACTCTCCAGACCTGGGGTCCCATTCTGTATCTTTCCGATCGGTTAGGTACGCGAGCGCACCGAGTGGTCTTCTTTTCGAAAGGGAGCCCCAACATTATTCTGTAAGCATTTCGGCAGCGATCCCGCACGGTCCTAGGGAACTGAAACGCTGTTGTCAATTCTCTTCGTTAGGTTGGCAACAAATAGGTAAACATACTAAAGAAGATGAAACACGTAATGGAGTCGCAATATTTACAGTGCGAAAAGCAGTGTACGACGAAATAGTTGTATCGAGTGACAAAACAACAATAGTCCACCACAAAAAAAGAGTGAGAAACCTGGTGAACAGTGTGTGGAAGGCGAGAACACAGAGGTGATTATATGGCAGTGATAAATGCGGTAGTGCGACCTCCAGACCAGATGTGAGGAAACGCAGATCAGAAAATTGTAATTTTTTTTTTTACAAAAAATCGCGAAGTGAACTGTTTAATAATCTAAAACTAACAAAACTGTATCGTTATAGATCCCAATGATGATGCCTTAGAACAGGAGAAGGCGAAACGCGTATGGGAGAAATAAAGTAACTAGCAGCAATAAAAGGCAGTTTTATTGCCATACGCGCTCCTCTTCCTTTATTCTTGATGATGCTTCACAAATAAAAGAATCAAAACGCATATGGGAATAAACTGGCTTCAATTAGTTGCATAGATGAAACACATCCCCACAAAACCGGAAAATTGTTTGAGAGTGTCAGAGAATATGAAGATTCGTAGAATGTGGTTGTAACCCGCTCCTAGAGGTCCAAATGATGGAGTCTAATTCCCTGTGTGATACATCAACGATTAGGTTCATAAAAACAATGTTTAAAAAAATCGCCTATTCGAGAGCGTGTGGCCAGTATAATTCGTTGTAGTTTATAAAACGCATCTGATGAATCAAAATGTTTCATATATGGTGGTATAGACTGAAAATATTGTGGCGGGAATCTTTCATCTGTCTACTGTTGTTAAGGATTCGATCGCAGATAAATATTTGTGACAAGCTAGAATATAAAGATGATTGCTGCTAGTTTCATTCGCACTAATTTACGTTGTGCTCTTAGATTCCTGTCTGATCACACTCTCGGAAATCGCTACGTATTCCTAAAAAAAAATGGTGAATTATTTGTGGCAGGAAGAAATATAAATATCACTGTCAATTGTTTCATGCACGGTAATTTTATCTTTCATTTCTTAAACATATGGAAGTCACGAAACCGAAGATATGCATTAGTGGGGAAGCGCGCTCTTACGTGAAAATTACAACCAGTATTTCAGAAAAATGCTTAACTTTGCTGATTAACGAAGTCTCAGAATGTGTTGCAAACACGAAGAGGAAAAAAAATGCATCTAGCAGATCCTATGACCTTTGCCACAGCAGTTCGCCGACTTACCAACTTCGATACAACAACTCGCGTGCTGTTGGCACTTTATTTTGTGTAATTCCATTCGAGAGAGACGCAGGCTGACTTAGTTGCTGAATGATGCGGGCTTAAGCCGTAAATGCATGAAATCCGAAGCTAAAACCGCTCAATATGTTTAAAGTAACAAATTCTAGGTGTAAATAAACCACAGCGAACCGAGTGAGAGGGCCATACCGAAATTCAAAACCTCTCGGTACAACTGTCGAAAAATCGGCAGGAGGACCGATCGGTAACAGGTCTCAGAAGCTTACTGGATAGGAACTTTGGATAAAAAACCGATATTGACATCACTACCGAGGCTAACTTACTGCCCTGATCGGTATGAACGATACAGAATAGGGGCCCCTGGCCGCTGCAGAGTCCTGCCATACAGTCTCGGTTGTTTTGGTGCCCCAGCCGTGATTCTCTGCACGTATCGGCGCAAGGGTACACCGGCTGCGGTCATTGCATTTGCACACCCACTTCCAGTCTCCATATCACCCACTGGGCAGCAGTGATGAGCATATCGGCAACCCAGGCCTATTATCAGTCTTTGTCTCAGGACGCAGTCTTCGCTGCAACGACTACATCAGACCCGCAGCCCAGTATTTCAACCAGTCTGCGTCGTGTTGACATTCAGCTAGCGGTTCACCATCTCGGGTCCCCCTGCGGGTTCGGGGGTTAGAATAGGCCCGCGGTATTCCTGCCTGTTGTAAGAGGCGACTAAAAGGAGTCTCAAATGTTTCGGCCTTATGTGATGGTCCCCTCTCGGGTTTGACCTCCATCTTTCTAAATTATTCCAAAGAGCGAGCCAATTGGGGAAGGGCGCCTTACATGGTGCACTGTATCCGTCGTGCATTGAGACCTTTAGCCGACTTTTTCGTCGTTGCAATGGTGTCTCGCTCGTTTTCCATCTCTTGGGCGAGGATACGTCCCTGGGTGTGATTACCACGCTGCACTCTGCAGTGTTGCTTTTAACTGCGATGACGACCTTGGACAGTTTTGCACCTAAGATCCAGCACGGTAGCCAGTCCGTTGTGGTGGGGCCGCCATGTACCCTGTTGGTTGTAGCCCCCTGACAACACAGGGATCGCTCTTCTGATGCCTGCGCCGTTAACTCCCCACGTATGCCAAAGTGTAGATGCCCATCTCCCTGGGGCATCAGGACTCCCGGCAATGGCCATCCTGCCAGTTGGCTATTGCTGCAGCTGGGTGGCGCCCGTGGGGAGGGCCCTTGGTCGGAGTAGGTGGCATCAGGGCGGATGACCCGCAATGAAGCGTGGTACATCATCTCTCGCTGGTGGGCCTCCACCAGCAGTCTCTAAGCGACCGAGGTCTAACCTCAGCGGCAAGAAATACGAACCACGATCATTTCCCTCCCTGGCCACTCCATGGGAGGAACGTATGGCAAAAGAAGGCAGTGGAGAATATTCACCCCGGTTCCTTGTGTGTACGCGAGTTGATGGGGAATCGTTTATGTCAACCAAGCCCCAGTTTTTTGTGGAGCATTTAGAGGACAAGTTCGGGGAGGTGGAGGGCTTGTCCAAAATGCGCTCCGGTTCAGTACTCATCAAAACAGCATCCTCTGCCCAGTCACGGAGGTTGCTCACCATCTCGGGCAACGCTTCACATAGTCAGAAAGCGTTGTTGCTATTATTCTGAGGGAGGCATCGTTTTATCTTGACCCTTCCTTCCCCGTTAATAACTTTGCCAGCCATCGACATCGTCTGTCACAATGTATTTTGTTTCATATTTTTTTGTGATTTGATCTGTATGCTAATTTTGGAAACGCACGTGTTGGATTTTTAATAAACTAAGTCTGAAAAGCCGCGCGGGATCAGCCAAGCGGTCTCAGGCGCTGCAGCCATGGACTGTGCGGCTGATCCCGGCGGAGGTTCGAGTCCTCCCTGGGGTGTGTGTGTGTGTGTGTGTGTGTGTGTGTGTGTGTGTGTGTGTGTGTGTGTGTGTGTGTTTGTCCTTAGGATAATTTAGGATAAGTAGTGTGTAAGCTTAGGGACTGATGATCTTAGCAGTTAAGTCCCATAAGATTTCACACAAATTTGAACATTTTTAAGTCTGAAAACAGCAGTATTTCATTTCAGTACCGTATTCATCATGGCCATTTGAATTACAATAGATGTTTGTGAGTTGAGAATACGTGATAAGCGTAGGCAAAGTTAAAAGTGCACTATAGTTTCCAAATTACAACGTACATCGTAGACGTTACATAAAAGGCCGTCGTTATGCAGTTGTCACATTAAGTAAAAACAAAGAAGCTATTGAAATAAGTGTAGGTGGTACCTATCATGTTACAAAACAACTGAATGCGGCTGCGAAATTATATCATTGCACGACACACAGTTCAAGAGATATGACGTCGTAAACATTGAATGCGTGAAAACCATATTTTCTTAAAACGCGCTTCTATATTTACATAAGTGTTAGATGGTGAGAGAACTTAGCAACATACACCAAACATTAAATATGCTTAACGAGTTTGTCTGCGTGGCCATCATCCACTATATTTTATTTCTCCCAGACGTGTTTTGCCTTTTTCACTTTAAGCATCATCAGTAGGGTGTAGAATGTTAAAGCTTTGTTTTTATATGTGTTATTTGTAGATTATAAAACAGTTCACGTCTCTTTTTTTATGTAAATAAGTGATTGCTTACAGTTGATCGCGTTTTTATTTGAAATCTGCGATTCCTCTCACCTGACCACATGCTGGGGTTCTCTCTACAGTTCTATTTTCGAAACATAACCTACTGATAACAAACAGACCCGAACTTTTCGGCTCTGTATATGCAGAAGAAGGAATCAGTGATCATAAGGCCGTTGCAGCATCCCTGAATATGGAAGTTAATAGGAATATAAAAAAAGGAAGGTTTATCTGTTTAGCAAGAGCAATAGAAGGCAGATTTCAGACTACCTAACAGATCAAAACGAAAATTTCTGTTTCGGCACTGACAATGTTGAGTGTTTATGGAAAAAGTTAAAGGCAATCGTAAAATGCGTTTTAGACAGGTACGTGCCGAGTAAAACTGTGAGGGACGGGAAAAACCCACCGTGGTACAACAACCAAGTTAGGAAACTACTGCGAAAGCAAAGAGAGCTTCACTCCAAGTTTAAACGCAGCCAAAACCTCTCAGACAAACAGAAGCTAAACGATGTCAAAGTTAGCGTAAGGAGGGCTATGCGTGAAGCGTTCAGTGAATTCGAAAGTAAAATTCTATGTACCGACTTGACAGAAAATCCTAGGAAGTTCTGGTCTTACGTTAAATCAGTAAGTGGCTCGAAACAGCATATCCAGACACTCCGGGAATCTGATGATGGCATTGAAACGGAGGATGACACGCGTAAAGCTGAAATACTAAACACCTTTTTCCAAAGCTGTTTCACAAAGGAAGACCGCACTGCAGTTCCTTCTCTAAATCCTCGCACAAACGAAAAAATGGCTGACATCGAAATAAGTGTCCAAGGAATAGAAAAGCAACTGGAATCACTCAACAGAGGAAAGTCCACTGGACCTGACGGGATACCAATTCGATTCTACACAGAGTACGCGAAAGAACTTGCCCACCTTCTAAGAGCCGTGTACCGCAAGTCTCTAGAGGAACGGAAGGTTCCAAATGATTCGACGTCGATCGATCTGACGTCGATCTGTTGTAGAATTTTAGAACATGTTTTTTGCTTGAGTATCATGTCGTTTTTGGAAACCCATAATCTACTATGTAGGAATCAACATGGATTCCGGAAACAGCGATCGTGTGAGACCCAACTCGCTTTATTTGTTCATGAGACCCAGAAAATATTAGATACAGGCTCTCAGGTAGATGCTATTTTTCTTGACTTCCGGAAAGCGTTCGATACAGTTCCGCACTGTTGCCTGATAAACAAAGTAAGAGCCTACGGAATATCAGACCAGCTGTGTGGCTGGATTGAAGAGTTTTTACCAAACAGAACACAGCATGTTGTTACCAATGGAGAGACGTCTACAGACGTTAAAGTAACCTCTGACGTGCCACAGGGGAGTGTTATGGGACCATTGCTTTTCACAATATATATAAATGACCTAGTAGATAGTGTCGGAAGTTCCATGCGGCTTTTCGCGGATGATGCTGTAGTATACAGAGAAGTTGCAGCATTAGAAAATTGTAGCGAAATGCAGGAGGATCTGCAGCGGATAGGCACTTGGTGCAGGGAGTGGCAACTGACCCTTAACATAGACAAATGTAATGTATTGCGAATACATAGAAAGAAGGATCCTTTATTGTATGATTATATGATAGCGGAACAAACACTGGTAGCAGTTACTTCTGTAAAATGTCTGGAAGTATGCGTGCGGAACGATCAGAAGTGGAATGATCATATAAAATTAATTGTTGGTAAGGCGGGTGCCAGGTTGAGATTCATTGGGAGAGTCCTTAGAAAATGTAGTCCATCAACAAAGGAGGTGGCTTACAAAACACTCGTTCGACCTATACTTGAGTATTGCTCATCAGTGTGGGATCCGTACCAGATCGGGTTGGCGGAGGAGATAGAGAAGATCCAAAGAAGAGCGGCGCGTTTCGTCACAGGGTTATTTGGTAAGCGTGATAGCGTTACGGAGATGTTTAGCAAACTCAAGTGGCAGACTCTGCAAGAGAGGCGCTCTGCATCGCGGTGTAGCTTGCTCGCAAGGTTTCGAGAGGGTGTGTTTCTGGATGAGGTATCGAATATATTGCTTCCCCCTACTTACACCTCCCGAGGAGATCACGAATGTAAAATCAGAGGGATTAGAGCGCGCACGGAGGCTTTCAGACAGTCGTTTTTCCCGCGAACCATACGCGACTGGAACAGGAAAGGGAGGTAATGACAGTGGCACGTAGAGTGCCCTCCGCCACACACCGTTGAGTGGCTTTCGGAGTATAAATGTAGATGTAGATGAACTACTGTGAGCTCAGTGTGTGTCTCATGGTGTTGGGTTTGTTTAGAAAACTGATAGCGCGTCACAACAACAGGGCAAACAGGATGACAAATTGGATGGAAGAAGTCTGGAACATAAAGACGTGAGTTCTTGAGGTAGAACTGTAGAGCGAAGTCCAGCATGTGACTAGATAGGAGGAAAAACAGATTCCAACCAAAACCGGGAGGAACTGTAAGAAATCACTTATTTGTATAAAAAACGAGACGTGAACTGTGTTATAATGTACAAATGACACATACAAAAACAAAATTGTCTCATTCTAGACCCCACTGATGATGCCTTAAAGTGAAGAGGCGGAACGCGTCTGGGAGAAAAAAATACAGTGCAACAAGAGAAGGCGCTTTTGATGTACAAAACAAATATTAGATATCCTGTTTCATATATACAGGGTGTTACAAGGAGGTACGGCCAAACTTTCAGGAAACATTCCTTACACACAAATAAAGAAAATATGTTATGTGGACATGTGTCCGGAAACGCTTAATTTCCATGTCAAAGCTCATTTTAGCTTCGTCAGTATGTAGTGTGCTTCCTCGATTCACCGCCATAATTTCATACGGGATACTCTACCTGTGCTGCTAGAACATGTGCCTTTACAAGTACGACACAACATGTGGTTCATGCACGATGGAGCTCCTGCACATTTCAGTCGAAGTGTTCGTACGCTTCTCAACAACAGACTTGGTGACCGATGGATTGGTAGAGGCGGACCAATTCTATGGCCTCCACGCTCTCCTGACCTCAACCCTCTTGACTTTCATTTATGGGGGCATTTGAAAGCTCTTGTCTACGCAACCCCGGTACCAAATGTAGACTCTTCGTGCTCGTATTGTGGACGGCTGTGATACAATACGCCATTCTACAGGGCTGCATCAGCGCATCAGGGATTCCATGCGATGGAGGGTGGATGCACGTATCCTCGCTAACGGAGGACATTTTGAACATTTCCTGTAACAAAGTGTTTGAGGTCACGCTGGTACGTTCTGTTGCTGTGTGTTTCCAATCCATGATTAGAGTGATTTGAAGAGAAGTATAAAATGATCTCTAACATGGAAAGTAAGCATTTCCGGACACATGTCCACATAACAATTTGCTTTCTTTGTGTGAGGAATGTTCCCTGAAAGTTTGGCCGTACCTTTTTGTAACACCCTGTATAGGAATTCGACTCAACAAAAAATATGGGGTTGGGGGAGGAATTGCTAGTTGTTTTGCAAGGGAGTTTCTGATTAGCAGACGAATTTTTAATTACGCAGTGTCGCACCAGAAACCCTCGCAGGCGTGTAATGACGTAGGAAAACGAGATTTGTTTGACGGAAGAGCCGCCACGGGCAGGTGGCTGCAAAGAGAATCTGAAACTGTAAGAGATCCATTCGTGCGGATAAGCAGTCGCAAGGCAGTGGCGCAAAAGAAAGCCACAAAGGCAGTAACGAGGTGTAGAGACAGGGAGAAGGGAGGGGGTGCCGCCTCTCCCTTGTTTGCCTAATTAGGCGATACGTATCCGTAATAAGCGCTGACTGTACCAGCCGTTTCTTTCTTCCGCCCCGTCCTCTTGAGAAGCGGCTGCAGGGCCCGTAACAGGAAGGCAGATCACAGCGAAACGTCCCGCCGGCAGGCACGTCGTTACAGACTGAATACAGATCTCGGATTCGACATAAACGTCCAACTGCAGGCTGGCGCACGGAAAACCGGTACCGAGCACTCGGTCAGGTCGACAGTTACGCGCGAATTGTTGCCCACCATGAGGAGATACAACAACAAATAAACAAGCGATAATTAGATAACAGAGAAATACACTACTGGCCATTAAAATTGCTACACCAAGAAGAAATGCAGATTATAGACGGGTATTCATTGGACAAATATATTATACTAGAATTGACATGTGATTGCATTTTCACGCAATTTGGGTGCATAGATCCTGAGAGACCAGTACCCAGAACCACCACCTCTGGCCATAATAACGGCCTTGATACACCTGGACATTGAGTCAAACAGAGCATGGATTGCGTGCGCAGGTACAGCTGCCCATGCAGCTTCAACACGATACCACAGTTCATCAAGAGTAGTGACTGGCGTATTGCGACGAGCCAGCTGCTCGGCCACCATTGACCAGACATTTCCAGTTGGTGAGAGATCTGGAGAATGTTCTGGCCAGGGCAGCAGTCGAACATTTTCTATATCCAGAAAGGCCCGTACAGGACCTGCAACATGCGGTCGTACATTATCGTGCTGAAATGTTTCTCAGGGCTCGAATGAAAGGTAGAGCCACGGGTTGTAACACATCTGAAATGTAACGTCCACTGTTCAAAGTGCCGTCAATGCGAACAAGAGGTGACAGAGACATGTAACCAATGGCACCCCATACCATCACGCCGGGTGATACGCCAGTATGGCGATGACGAATACACGCTTCCAATGTGCGTTCACCGCGATGTCGCCAAACACGGATGCGACCGTCATGATACTGTAAACAGAACCTGGATTCATCCGGAAAAATGACGTATTGCCATTCGTGTACCCAGGTTTGTCGCTTCTGTCTGTGATGCAGCGTCAAGGGTAACCGCAGCCACGGTCTCAGAGCTGATAGTCCATGCTGTTGCAAACGTCGTCGAACTGTTCGTGCAGATGGTTGTTGTCTTGCAAACGTCCCCATCTGTTCACTCAGGGATTGAGAGTGGCTGCACGATCCGTTAAATAGAGCCATGCGGATAAGATGCCTGTCATCTCGACTGCTAGTGATACGAGGCCATTAGGATCCTGCACGGCGTTCCGTGTTACTCTCCTGAACCCACCGATTGGTTCCATATTCTGCTAACAGTCATCGGATCTCGACCAACGCCAGCAGCAATGTCGCAATACGATAAACCGCAATCGCGGTAGGCTACACAGTTTTAATCTGCCAGGAAGTTTCATATCAGCGCACACTCCGCTGCAGAGTGAAAATCTCATTCTGGAAACATCCCCCAGGCTGTGGCTAAGCCATGTCTCCGCAATATCCTTTCTTTCAGGAGTGCTAGTTCTGCAAGGTTCGCAGGAGAGCTTCTGTAAAGTTTGGAAGGTAGGAGACGAGGTACTGGCAGAAATAAAGTTGTGAGTACCGGCCGTGAGTCGTGCTTCGGTAGCTCAGTTGGTAGAGCACTTGCCCGCGAAAGGCAAAGGTCCCGAGTTCGAGTCTCGGTCGGGCACACAGTTTTAATCTGCCAGGAAGTTTCATGTTACTATACACTTTGTGCAACCCTGTCGCATGTAATCTTCCCCCCTCCTTCCCAAAAACTAAAACTATACTCCACCCGAACAGGTCATGGAGGCCCAAGGGAACCGACCGGCCGCCGTGTCATCCTCAGCCCCACAGGCGTCACTGCATGCGGATATGGAGTGTGGAGGGGCATGTGGTCAACACACCGCTCTCCCGGTCGTATGTCAGTTTACGAGATCGAAGCCGCTGCTTTCAATCAAGTAGCTCCTCAGTTTGCCTCACAAGGGCTGAGTGAACCCCGCTTGCCACTAGCGTTAGGCGGACCAGATGGTCACCCATCCAAGAACTAGCCCAGCCCCACAGCGCATAACTTCAGTGATCTAACTTGAACCGGTGTTACCGCTTTGACGAGGCCGTTGCCCCTCCCCCCCCCCCCCTTCCTATCCTTCCTACTTCCATCAGTTGTGCACATTGAACAATGCCCAGTCCAAGTAATTAATAAGCAAAGTCTGTTATGAAGATTTGAGAGGAGCGAAGATTATAGTAGACTTACAGGTTTACTTAGCTTGTCATGTTGAGGTGGCTCCAGTTCTTCTTGTCTAGCGATCTGATTCTTGAACCTGAAAATCCGCCATCAGGTGCTCACGGTTGGTTTAAACTAAATAAATCGGAAGTTGTTGCTGCAGCACTTTGTTACGTATATATATCATACAGTATTTTGATATTTTACATTAACGAACCGAAATTACATTGTTCGCACCTATTATACAAAAATACGTCCGATCACATCAGAGGCAAGCTTACGACTCCCTGACTCCGCGGAAATAACAATATTACGAAGGGTTTGCAATTTTTCTTAACGAATGAATGTCTACTAGTTTCCGTTACATTATTAACTTCAATTATTATTTCATAAATGAATCCATAAATAAATATAGACAGGATTGCTTAATTAATAATAGAAATTTTAAGTGTGCAAATAATTCGTAATTTCAAATGTTTGAAAAAAAAATAATTTTAACTGTACATTCAGAACCAGGACTTATCGATTGTAGGATCGAAACTAAAATATTTTATAAAGTAATTCCTTTTCAAAAAATTTTAACTTGATACTGATAATAAAATTATATGAAAGTTTCCGGAAAGCAACTGAGATAATACTGACATGCCGTGCGGGATTAGCCGAGTGGTTTAAGGCGCTGCAGTCATGGACTGTGTGGCTGATCACGGCGGAGGTTCGAGTCCTCCCTCGGGCATGGGTGTGTGTGTGTGTGTGTGTGTGTGTGTGTGTGTGTGTGTGTGTGTGTGTGTTCGTTCTCAGGTTAATTTAGCATAAGTAGTGTGTAAGCTTAGGGACTGATGACCTTAGTAGTTAAGACCCATAAGATTTCACAAACATTTGAACAATACTGACCTATCCAGAATGCGAAAAATAATAGTGGTATCGACAACTACTGTTGAGGAAAAGTAATGTTAGAAGAGGATGTCCCGTGACACACAGCAATTCTCAAAATTAATTATGAACAGTGTCCTTAGTCTTCTAGCATTATTGACTTACTTGCGTGCACTTTTCCCTTTAGTCTGCGCCACAGATAAGCCACAAGTCTTCAGGTCCGTCGAACGCGGCCCCTACAGTCCTTAGCTGAGTGTCCATTCTTCTATGAATCATTCATGAATCCGTGACATTGACTCGAGTGAAATGTGATAGGTCGCCCTGTTCTCTTGAACGACAGCATATGTTCGCTCATTGGAGGCGCGTGGGGAACAACTGTGCGTAAAATTCCTCAAAGATTCGCATGTACGCAGCTGCACAATCCGACTTTCTGACACGGTACACCACGCACCAGACTTTTCCCGGTCAAGAGGTTAATCGTTAATCGTATAGGGATAGTTTGTTGATCAGTTCGTGGTGGCCTGGGAGTTCCCATGCACTGTCAGATGGAACCAGACTTCATTTCTCATGGAATACAGAGGCGGATCCAACATTCCACTCTCAACTGTTCGAAGTAGCCACGTACAGTAATTCACACGCTTTGCCTCATCTTCCTCCTTTAGTTAATTTCATGTCATTTTGTAGGTCTTCATCCGTATATGGCATAAAACTCGTTGACGAGACGTACACGAAACGTTCACTTGTTGCGACAAGTTACGTGTCGGGTTCTTCGGACTCTGGATCGTTCGTGCTCGAATATCCGCGACCACAGTAGGTGTACGAACGGACGGAGGTAGATTGTTTTTTGCGTTTGCAACTGATCCTGTAGCACGCCACTTTGTCGTCAAATCCTGTACATCACTCTTAGCTGTAACTGAAAAGCCAGGAAACTTCTTTGTATTTTCTGTATGACAGAGCAGTTTTAGGCGCTTCAGTCCGGAACCACGCTGCTGCTGCGGTCCAGGTTCGAATCCTGCCTGGCGCATGGATGTGTGTGATGTCCTTAGGTTGGTTAGGTTTAAGTAGTTCTAAGTCTATTGGACTGATGATTTAAGTCCCATAGTGCTCAGAGCCATTTGAGCCATTTTTTTTGATCAACTGTCGTAAGCATTTAAATGACTATTAGTGGTAGTGTACCCTCCGCTACACGCAATACGGTGGCTTGCGGAGTATATATGTAGATATAGACATGGTAAGGGGGGAGGGGGAGAACTCAGTTTGGTGCGCCTGTCCGTTTGGCGTTTTGGTACGGCAATACGTACGCGAGCCCGCCCGTGCCATTTGGCTAATTGAAATGTGCGCAGTAAAGGTCAGAAGTTGATCTGCGGTCGAAGAGGCGAACGGCTGCAGCGAGGTTTCAGCGAGCCGTACCCTCTGCCGGACCGCCATCGCAACTCTGTGAGGCATTTAGGGAGTTAGTTACGTGTTCCACAGCTCAAATGCACTCTTTTCCTCAACCAGCAGAGGGTCGTAGGGTTTCGAGACAACCGGGGATATTTGAGGGAGTTTTAATGCATGCCCTAGGACTGACGGGCGCCACTTGGATTGCTTTCTGTAGGCCGAAGTTGTTGCAAGGTATCGGCTGTTAGCTGCTTGTGTCTATAAAACATTAAAGTATGTAAATTGAATATGGAGGGGGAAGAAAGAAGAGAGAACTGACAATATAAGCTGCATCGGGACTTGATGCGGAATCAGCTGCGACGAATGAAAGGGTGTGCCGGATCGGGATTCGAACCCAGGTTCTCCAGCTTACCAGGCAGCTGCGTAGACCGCTCCGCCATCCGGCACAGTGTTTATTGCAGATGCGCGGACCGCCTCGGCACGCTCCCACATTCCCACCTATCTGCAGAGCCCGTCCATGTGCTCCAACTCGCTACTCTGTCATTCCCACAGGGGTCGAACGTAACTGTGCATCCGTAATGAAGAAGGTGGATTCATTGTACATTGAGGCGAATCAATTACATGGATGCGTGGTGTCCTTTCGGACATATCCGAAAGTACAGACATAAATTAAGTATTAATTTCCGACCATTGCTTCCTGAGCTCCAAGTGCACGACTTATGGTACATAGTGTACAGTTCCGTTCCAAATCCAGCTAAGGCGAGTGAGACGCCCGCTAAACCCGCTGGGCAGAACAGGTGATTAGGGTCGAGGAAAGGGCCAAATAAGGTGTCGGACAGTTTCACTCCAAATTGTAATTTATTGTAATTTAATAACACCTTTAAACCAAAACGGCACATAGCCGAACCTTTACAACTACAAGTTTCAAAATGGAATTCTTTCACGGCTGAGGCCTCCAAACAAGAAAAACAAACAAACAAAAAAAAAAAAAAACCAAGAAGTTGAAAATTCAGTTAAAATAGCAAATAAAATAATAGAATTTGTTTCTTTTAAATCATTGGCTATAATAGATTACCAACAGACACTTAAACACCCGTGAGAAAGACAGTAAAGACAGCGGCACTCAGAAGTCTCCAGGGGGTCGGTCTGCCCTCGTTCACTAGGTGAGACGGGTAGTGAGCCGAAGTACACTTGATGCGTCGGTAACCCAACCAAGAGACAGT
Organism: Schistocerca serialis cubense; assembly: GCF_023864345.2. NCBI lineage: Eukaryota > Metazoa > Arthropoda > Insecta > Orthoptera > Acrididae > Schistocerca > Schistocerca serialis. The sequence goes on from NC_064649.1 coordinate 31,884,649, forward strand.
CAGGGACCGACCGACCAAACTACTTGCTTGCCACCAATCGGTCAATAAAAACTCAGACCAAACTGTTACAGACGTGATTATCCACTATGAAATATGTATTACGTATTAAGCTGTCAAAAGTAAACGCCGTGTTGGACAGCGACAACAGGTGAGGAACGGACGCTGCCTGAAATTACGTTAGTGGCCATGGCAGGTAACCGGGACACTAACGGCCACAAGGCATAAAATTCCGCTGGTGCACTTTGATTGTAGTCAACCAGTATAGTTAATTCAACAGCATGGCGGCTAAATTTCAGCAATACAAACACTCAGTGTTGCTCACAGGAGAACCTCCCCAACAGCGAACCACCGAAACGAACTACACAACATGAATGGACGTGGCTTGGGTACTTAAAACCACTACTCAACTTTGACGTCCTGGGTCGGTAAACCACGAAGCTCGTAGCGATCGGGCAGCACCACACACGCTCCGACACTGCGCAGGGATCGCCAGCGGACCCAGCCGACTGCACCGCGCGGAGATAAACTTCCCTGGTCCGCACCAACCGATCGACTCCTCTCAGAATGCCGACAACATGTAAAATAGTTCTCAGTGGAAATAACGCCAAAGTGCGCGCACACACACACACACACACACACACACACACACACACACACAACCTGACAAACACTTGTACGACGACCTGAACGATACCCAACAGTAACTAAGTACGCATGAAGACAAATCGGGAGTCGATGCACACACACACAGCCGACTCATGAACAATCGGCGAGCCAAAACGCGTCGTCCCGTTGGACGACCGACCGACGATCCACCAAGACCGTGGCCCGGCTCAAGTGATGCGTGGCGGCAATGGTCGGGCGAGCCATGTCGACGCAGACCTCACAGCTCCAACCCGACTGCACCGGTGCCGCATTTCAGCTCTCCGACTGGTAGGTCCGGACTGCGCTCCAGACGCGTTCCAACTGACTGGCAGCCCGAAATCGCGACTCGCACGTACTCACGACAGACAACGACTGGGAAGTATCGCTGTCGAGCAAAGATAGTACGAGAGGCGATATATCGATGCGCGCTGCTAGCACCGCTAACGGTCAGGCAAAGCAGCAACTTGGTGATAGTAGTAATTAAAATTAACGTAGTGAGGTGAAAGCGGTCGCAGGTTCGAATCCTGCCTCGGGCATGGATGTGTGTGATCTCCTTAGGTTGCTTAGGTTCAAGTAATTCTAAGTTCTAGGGGACTGGTGACCACAGCAGTTAAGTCCCATAGTGCTCAGAGCCATTTGAACCATTTTTTTTTGGGTGAAAGTACGTTAAAAACAGGGTGTAAAATATATGATGGCGGGAACACGAGCCACGCACAACTCAGGGAGATTTACGAGCGGCGTTCATTAACTAATGCAACACCTTTTCTTTATAAAAGCAGGTTGGTTCTATTCAGTATTCCAGTACACCAAATCACCCAGCACTAGTTTGGCTACAAGACCATATTTTTCCAACATAACCCCTTTCAATGCTATGGCCTTAACCCGAGTTACTGGGAGAGTCTGTATTACCGCATGGTGCCACGACGCGAGAACCAACGTCTTGAATCATCAATAACCTCCCCATTATCCACGGACTGCATATTGTGGTGTGCATCCTTCAGTGGGCCAAACAGGTGGAAGTCGGAAGGTGCGAGATCCGGGCTGTAGAGTGGATGAGGAACAGTCCAGTAAGTTTTATGACCCCCCTTTCGAGTGTGCAGATCTGTTGGAGGGCTGGTTTTGTCATGGACAAAGAGAAGTTCATTGAATTTTTTGTGGGGACAGACAGACTAACGTCGTTTCTTCAATTTCCTGAGGGTAATACAATAGACTTCAGAGTCTGTCGTTGCACCAAGATGGAGGATAGCAAACAGAATGCCCCCTTCAGATTCCCAGAAGACAGTCCCCATGACTACCGTCTGAGGGCGCGGCTTTCAACTTTTTCGTCGGATGGGAGCTGGTGTGGCGCCATTCCATGAATTGCCGTTTTGTTTCCGCTTCGAAGTGATGAACTTACGTTACATCGCCTGTGGCGACGTACGACAAAGAATTGTCACGGTCAGCCTCGTAATCTGCAAGCAATTTCACACATTGACCTTCGCCACTCCTTGTGGTTTTCTGTCCTGTGGCGAAGAACCAAGTGGGCACACACCTTTGAGTTTCCCAGTTGATGGACGAATGTGCAGCGCTACGAACAGAGTCGTAAGTTGAGCAGTGAGGTTTTTGATTGTGAACCGCCGATCACCTCGAATGGAAGTGTCCGTACGTTCCAACATATGCGTGCGGCCGGCTGGCACGCTGGACATCTCACAGGTTTGCGCGACGTTGTTCCGATGACGGCGTACACATCGCCCAGTGACTCGGCGTGCTTTTGTTCACTGGCAGGTGCCCGCAGACTTTCTGCCAGCGCTTGTGAATGTCTGTGGTGGTGTGGTTTTCAGCGAAAAGAAAATGACTGCTGTGTGCTTGGAACGCACCTCTGTTACAGACGCCATTGTGAAGGCTACCTACAGTAGAGCACTTCATGAAACTATAGAGGCTGAAGCGGGAATTTTCCACGATGCCCCATAACAAATTCCACATTTTTTCAACCAGAATTGGCCGAGAACGAAACGTGTTGCGTTACGTATTGAAAGCCGTTGGTATGTTCTATGCTGCCAGTGTTAAAATAATTTTTGGAAACATTTTAGGACGCCAAATTTTCCGTAATTAAAGGTTGAATTTTCGAGTTATACCGAAACATAATTAATGCATAAATTGTATTATGAAGCGTGTTACCATTTTTTCTCAATTACTTTTTCTGTCATAGTTTTGTAACGCTAAAGATCGTAAGATATTTTTGTTATTCTAGTCCACATGTGTTAAATCTTGTTCTTGGCGTGCTACAAAAATTTCTAATTTCTAAATTCAGCCCTTCTTGAGATAACGGGTCACTTATAGCAAGAAGAGTAGTTCCGAGATACTGAGGTTGAAAGTTTTTTAATTAAAAACTTTTATACGGAGTAACAGTTCCGTTTCATGCCATAGAATTGTCGTGTTCCATATTCTGCCCCTCTTTATTGTCACAATCGCCCAGTGCCTACCTCCTCCTTCCGTTTCTTGCTTTGTTGCTGAGCAGCGCATTCTGCTTGGATTACACAAAGAACATTGATTTTGTTTTCTGCCCGTACCTCACCCCTTACATCCGCAAAGCTTCCAGTCCTCTGTAGCGCCAACCTTTAGAAGTTGTGACAGCATAAAATATAACTACTTTACATTCACAGTCAAGTATATCAATCAACTACTTGTTTCTCGCCAAAAACGTTTGCCCGTTGCATCTTACAGTCAGTGTGTACTATATAAATTAAAAATATATATCGTCAATGGTGGTCCAAATTTTATTAGAGCGTCGTCTAAAAATATGAAGTAAATACATTAAGAACTTTCCGAGATCTTTTCTAAGGGTCTTTCCACACACACACACACACACACACACACACACACACACACACACACACACACACACACACACACACACAAGAAGCGAAAGGTGGTTATTCAGATTTCTGACTGGTAGGGACATTAATGTGACTGGATGATGCTTAATTGTAGGTAAGTTTCTTCTAGTCTTCCTACTGCATCTCCTGTAGGAATATCTGATAGTGTTTAAACATTCTGTCTAGGGGACGTTAAAAAAAGTCAATTACTTTGAGAGGCGGCAGTACCCACCAAAACAAGAAAAAAATTCCTGTATACATCCGTTCTAAAAAACACTACTGGCCATTAAAATTGCTACACCAAGAAGAAATACAGATGATAAACGGGTATTCATTGGAAAAAATATATTATACTAGAACTGACATGTGATTACATTTTCGCGCAGTTTGGGTGCATAGAGCCTGAGAAATCAGTACCCAGAACAACCACTTCTGGCCGTAATAAGGACTTGATACGCCTGGGCATTGAGTCAAACAGAGCTTGGACAGCATGTACAGGTACAGCTGTCCATGCAGCTTCAACACGATACCACAGTTCATCAAGAGTAGTGACTGGCGTATTGTGACGAGCCAGTAGCTCGGCCACCATTGACCAGACGTTTTCAGTTGGTGAGAGACCTGGAGAATGTGCTGGCCAGGGCAGCAGTCGAACATTTTCTGTATCCAGAAAGTCCCGTACAGGATCTGCAACATGCGGTCGTGCATTATCCTGCTGAAATGTAGGGTTTCGCAGGGATCGAATGGAGGGTAGAGCCACGGGTCGTAACACATCTGAAATGTAACGTCCACTGTTGAAAGTGCCGTCAATGCGAACAAGAGGTGACCGAGACGTGTAACCAATGGCACCCCGTACCATCACGCCGGGTGATACGCCAGTATGTCGATGACGAATATACGCTTCCAATGTGCGTTCACCGCGATGTCGCCAAACACGGATGCGACCATCGTGTTGCTGTAAACAGAACCTGGATTCATCCGAAAAAATGACGTTTTGCCATTCGTTCACCCAGGTTCGTCGTTGAGTACACCATCGCAGGCGCTCCTGTCTGTGTTGCAGCGTCAAGGGTAACCGCAGCCACGGTCTCCGAGCTGATAGTCCATGCTGCTGCAAACGTCGTCGAACTGTTCGTGCAGATGGTTGATGTCTTGCAAACGTCCCCATCTGTTGACAGGGATCGAGACGTGGCTGCACGATCCGTTACAGCCATGCGGATAAGATGCCTGTCATCTCGACTGCTAGTGATAGGAGGCCGTCGGGATCCAGCACGGCGTTCCGTATTACCCTCCTGAACCCACCGATTCCATATTCTGCTAACAGTCATTGGATCTCGACCAACGCGGGCAGCAATGTCGCGATACAATAAAGCGTAATAGCGATAGTCTACAATCCGACTTTTATCAAAGTCGGAAACCTGATGGTACGCATTTCGCCTCCTTACACGAGGCATCACAACAACGTTTCACGAGGCAACGCCGGCCAACTGCTGTTTGTGTATGATAAATCGGTTGGAAACGTTCCTCATGTGAGCACTTTGTAGATTTCGCCACCGGCGCCAACCTTGTGTGAATGGTCTGAAAAGCTAATCATTTGCATATCACAGCATCTTCTTCCTCTCGTTAAATTTCGCGTCTGTAGCACGTCATCTTCGTGGTGTAGCAATTTTAATGGCCAGTAGTGTATTTTAACTCGGCTGCGTTTTGTCACTGCTTTTTTAGCTATCGTCATTTGCTAAGTGGCTCTACCGCACCACTTTGTACGCATTGCGCCCAAATTTCAACTGTCCTCCACTTCTTGCTGTAATGCCCCTTTTTTAAACCTTTTACGTTCCAGCTTGGGTTGGCCGTCTGATTTATTAGCTGTTTTAGCGAATGACGCCCGGGCTGTCTACCACGTTTTACTTTTTATCCGCCGGAGCAGTATGGCGAAAGCTATTTAATTTTTAGTTTTGGACCTCCATTTCTTTATGGTCTTTTTTTAGCCCTTTTTCCACGTGATTGTTTTTAGCTGTCTCCTATTCTGTCCATTGGGACTGACGTATGTCGTTTAACTCCTCTCTGTGTTCGTGTTCTATAGTTGTGACCTGGGCGCGTATGACTTAAGTTGTTTTTTGCGCCCTAGAGCAAATAAAAAAAAAGCTACGGCACCGGTTAGTAATGTACCAAAATTTCACATTTGCTTACGTTAACCTGTGATATTGGAGTGTAAATCACTTAAATATTATATTAAATTTCAGCCTCCAGTTGCATAAGCAAAGAAAGTTTACCTATGTGAGACCCGAGTTCCTCCTGGCGTATACAACTTTCAAATAACTTCCAGGAATTCAGCCAGGTAACACTTTCAGCGACCGTCGATATTTCGGCGAGAGAACACTCCGCCATTTTCAAGGCAAACTGCAACGGACAGGCGGCGTACGTGCAAATTTAAAACCTCGTTTCTCGGACTGAAGCAGGAAAGATAACACACACACTGAACACTACTGCCACCAAAGATGGCCTCGTCGTAGGGAGAATTTGAATGTCTTTCTAGAACATCTGAACTCGATCCACCCGAACATTCGTTTTACGATGGAGGTGGAAGAGGATGGTTACCTTTACTTTCTTGACGTGTTGGTTAGGAGAAAATATGATGGATCATTGGGACATGCAGTCTACAGGAAACGTACTCACACAGACTTGTACTTCCAGGCTAATAGCTGTCACCATCCGGCTCAGCGTGAAGGTGTACTTCGTACCTTGGTACACAGGGCACATGTCGTTTCTGACGCTGTCTTTGCCAGCTGAGCTGTCCCATCTTGAAGTTACATTTCGTCAAAATGGTTATAGTGACAGACAGATTGAACGTGCGTTGCGCTATCGACCAACTGTACATCGGGTGACTGATGATAATTCTGAGTCAACACATAAGTCTACTGCCTTTTTGCCTTACGTAGGAAACACGGGAGAGACGGGTCATATACGATATGTACAACAACCAACAGGGAATAATAAGAGTGGACGATCAAGAACGGAGTGCTCGTATTAAGAAGGGTGTAAGACAAGGCTGTAGCCTTTCGCCCCTACTCTTCAATCTGTACATCGAGGAAGCAATGATGGAAATAAAAGAAAGGTTCAGGAGTGGAATTAAAATACAAGGTGAAAGGATATCAGTGATACGATTCGCTGATGACATTGCTGTCCTGAGTGAAAGTGAAGAAGAATTAAATGATCTGCTGAACGGAATGAACTGTCTAATGTGAGTACACAGTATGGTTTGAGAGTAAATCGGAGAAAGACGAAGGTAATGAGAAGTAGTAGAAAGAACAGCAAGAAACTTAACATCAGGATCGATGGTCACGAAGTCAATGAAGTTAAGGAATTCTGCTACCTAGGCAGTAAAATAACCAATGACGGACGGAGCAAGGAGGACATCAAAAGCAGACTCGCTATGGCAAAAAAGGCATTTCTGGCCAAGAGAAGTTTACTAATATCAAATACCGGCCTTAATTTGAGGAAGAAATTTCTGAGGATGTACGTCTGGAGTACAGCATTGTATGGTAGTGAAACATGGACTGTGGGAAAACCGGAACAGAAGAGAATCGAAGCATTTGAGATGTGGTGCTATAGACGAATGTTGAAAATTAGGTGGACTGATAAGGTAAGGAATGAGGAGGTTCTATGCAGAATCGGAGAGGAAAGGAATATGTGGAAAACACTGATAAGGAGAAGGGACAGGATGATAGGACATATGCTAAGACATGAGGGAATGACTTCCATGGTACTAGAGGGAGCTGTAGGGGGCAAAAACTGTAGAGGAAGACAGAGATTGGAATACGTCAAGCAAATAATTGAGGACGTAGGTTGCAAGTGCTACTCTGAGATGGAGAGGTTAGCACAGGAACGGACTTCGTGGCGGGTCGCATCAAACCAGTCAGTAGGCTGAAGACCAAAAAAAAGGAAACACATCCAACAAGATCGGTCGTATTTTACGGAAATACGATGTGAAATATGTTTTCCGACCTCTATCTAAAATTAGAGCACTTTAGAGCACCGTTAAGGATGATCTTGGACTGCGTAAGGCGAGTGTATATCGCATTCCTTGTAGCTGCGGCATGGCATATATTGGTCAAACTATCAGGACCGTGGATGACCGATGTACTGAGCATAAACGGCACACACGATTACAGCAGCCAAGTAGATCTGCTATTGCCGAACATTGCTTGGATACTGGTCACCCCATGTTATATAACAACACCGAGATATTGGCATGCACGTCCAGCTATTGGGACAGTGTTATTAAGGAGGCAGTTGAGATTAAATTAGCGAGCAACCTCGTTAACAGGGATGGAGGTTTCTGTTTAAACTCTGTTTGGAATCCGGCTCTCTCCCTTGTCAAAAAACAGAGGAACAGAGTTAAAGCTACCTCACCTGAGAATTCATAGTCTCACTATCGATAGCTCTGACTTTGGTCATCTTTGGTGGCAGTAGTGTTCAGTGTGTGTGTTATCTTTCGTGCTTCAGTCCGAGAACCGAGGTTTTAAATTTGCACGTACGCCGCCTGTCTGTTGCAGTTTTGCCTTGAAAATGGCGGGGTGTTCTCCCGCCGAAATATCGGCGGTCGCTGAAAGTGTTACTTGGTTGAATTCCAGGAAGTTATTTGAAACTTTATCTAGGTTTCGGCTATAATAATGTAGCCTCCTTCAGAAATGTCACAATATAAAATTAAATTAAAACATTCCAGATATTGGCGTCGTCAAACTTAAAATGCTAGTACCACAGTACATAGTCATAAGACTCAGCTGGTGGTCGCGCGCATGCGCGTGCGAAGTAATACGGACTTAAAACCAGTATTATAGCCGAAACCTAGGTAAAGTTTCTTTGCGTATGCAACTGCAGGCTGAAATTTAATATAATTACATTTTACAGTTGCTGACTGGGCTGCACCATGCGAAAAATATTCACTTGAACATGTTAGCTAGAGAAATGTATTCGCGACGTTTCGTTACTGTACATTATTTTTTGGCGTTACGGTTTTTCCGTGAATGTAATAAACATCGTGTATGCTGTGGCGCCGGTGAATCACTTGAGGTCGTGAGTCACCTGAGATGAGCTAACCTCCGTGGCGGAGGACTGCGCCGCGGGTCTGCCTACACGCAGGGGGCAGCCGGCCGGCGGACAGACTACCTCAACGGCGCGGACCTTGAGGAGAGCCCGCGGCGACCTTCCTCCACTCCGCGATCCCCCACCAGGGGCGGCGCCGGCCGCGTGCTGGCGGCGTGGAGGGGAGAGTCGCCCGCACAGATAGCGGCCAGGGGGGGACGACAATAGCCGCAGCCGCACACAAGGGCAGTGCGACCCGGGACGCCCAGCGCGAGCCATCCGCGAGTGCGCCGGACTGGGGAAAACCGCGAGAAAGAGCAGCCGCCGCGCTCTGTGACACGAGTGACCTGTGTGGCGTGTGCTTGTGTACCATCTGGTCAGGGAGTGCGGTGAACAGGAGCAACAGCAGCGAGGAACCCAGCCAGCGACCACCTCTCCCAGAAAGCGCATAAGGAATGGCATCGGCAGTGGCGGAGGTCAGTGTGCGCCTAAGCTGCGGGTTATCGCTCTTCGATACAGTCGTAGGCAGTACGCACTGACTGAAGCAGATACGAAGACAGGACTCACAAGGAGACAATCCGGCAATGGGATATTCGCATTTTTTTTTTTTTTTTTTTTTTTACTATACGTGCAATCCAAAGAGATATTCACAAAGTATTTCGATGCATCCAGAATGAACCTGCAGCGGAGTGTGCGCTGATATGAAACTTCCTGGCAGATTAAAACTGTGTGCCCGACCGAGACTCGAACTCTGGACACTTGCCTTTCGCGGGCAAGTGCTCTACCAACTGAGCTACCGAAGCACGACTCACGCCCCGTCCTCACAGCTTTACTTCTGCCAGTACCTCGTCGCCTACCTTCCAAACCTTACAGAAGCTCTCCTGCAAACCTTGCAGAACTAGCACTCCTGAAAGAAAGGACTTTGCGGAGGCATGGCTTAGCCACAGCCTGGGGGATGTTTCCAGAATGAGATTTTCACTCTGCAGTAGAGTGTGCGCTGATACGAAACTTCCTGGCAGATTAAAACCGTGTGCCGAACCGAGACTCGAACTCGGGACCTTTGCCTTTCGCGGGCAAGTGCTTTACCAACTGAGCAACCCAAGCACGACTCACGCCCCGTCCTCACAGCTTTACTTTTGCCAGTACCTCGTCTCCTACCTTCCAAACTTTACAGAAGCTCTCCTGCGAACCTTGCAGAACTAGCACTCCTGAAAGAAAGGATATTGCGGAGACATGGCTTAGCCACAGCCTGGGGGATGTTTCCAGAATGAGAAGCTTTAAAAATTTTTCGACAAAACCGACTCTTACGACACGTACATTAGAATATTCTGCAGAACTGATTTGAATTTGTCACCTCGGTTCAGATATGTCCTGTTACCTAGTAGGTCCAGGGTCCGCCATGGGCCCTGATAACTTGTCCATCATGGTATCGATTCGCATACGGCGCGAATGACGTCCTGTGGTACAGCCATCCATGCTGCATTCACCTGGTTCCAAAGTTCATCTGTGGCAGTTGGCATTGGGTCACAGCACCATATTCCACACATTTTCGATTGGTTACAAGACTGGTGGCCCAAGGCAAGAGGCTGACATCCTGTGCCGTCAAGAAGTCATTTGTTCGTACAGCAGCAAGTGGTCGTGCATTGTGTTGCTGAAAAATGGCCTCTGGGATGTTGTGCATAAGGGGCGTGGCGACGGTCACAGGATGTCATTCACGTAGGTCACGCTGGTCACAGTGCAATGGACGCGCGCCGACTGTGATTTGTGGTTGTACTCAACAGCACCCCACACCATGACGACTCGACTTGGCACTAAGCAGTTAGTGTGATACTGCCCCCAGTCTGCGGCGAACCAAACATACAGCAACTGGACTCGGCCCAAAACGGTGTCTGATGCCATTCCTGTCCCCAGTGACGTCCAGCAAATTTCTGGCTTTTCGTCAGAGGTAGGTGGAGAAGTGGACGACTCGCACGTAACCCGTGCTATAATAAATGGCGACGGACTGTCACCCCTGATAGTGTATGATGTGTTATACGATTCCACCGTTGCACAAGAGCCGTGGAGGACTCAGATCTGTCCTGGAGCGCCATGAGGTGACGATCTTCTCGGAGGGGGGATTGGGGGGGAGGCGGGGTCTGAGTGGTGCGACCTGACCCATCTCGTCGTGTTGTACGGCCTTCCGTGAACCATTCTCCACACACCCGTTGCACTGCCGGAACACTTCATTCCACACGAGCAGCAATTTCCCCGAAGGATGCATCACATTCTCTCATGCCAGTAATGAGCCCTCTTTCGAACTCACGCTATTGCTCGCACATATGTCTGAGAGATACCTGCGCGTCTGCTCTAGTCACACTGATCCATTAGTGTTGGTTTGCAGCAGCGACAACGAGAGCCGCAGGCATATTTTTCCCGGTGTTTCGCCGCGCCGCTATATCGATGTTGACCTGTTGAATTGCTAATCGTTTATGCAGAACATATTGATGTAAATGTCCTGTGAATATCAACGTCCTGTCTGTAGTTGTTCAAAGGTGTTCTCTGTTTTTCTGAACATGTGTATAAAATTCATCAAATGCATGCTAATTGCGGATACCTGCACATCTTCTTGTTTCGAACTACGCATGACATGCAATGGAAATATAATTTTTTGAAGTCGCAATGAAATGAATACCCCTAGGCGTTGATATAAGTCAACGGGGACATGTTGAAAATGTGTGCCCCGACCGGGACTCGAATCCGGAATCTGCTGCTTACATGGCAGACGCTCTATCCACCTGAGCCACAGAGGACACGGAGGATAGTGCGACTGCAGGGACTTATATCTGGCATGCCTCCCGTGAGACCCACATTCGCAACTTATTGTCCCGCACTATATTCATAGTGCCCGTGCCCATCATACTCATTACTCGCGGCTTTACTGCCGATTCCCGTAAGAGTTCGGACACTGTTTGTGCATCCGCACAGAAGAAGATGGTCAAATGGCCGGTGTGCCTGAACTATATATATATATATATATATATATATATATATAATTTTTTATTTATCGTAATTTTGTAAAAGACTAGCAATTGCTAAATACGCGTATGTGTGAGAGTTCGATGTACGTCGTAATGTCGTTCTCCTCTTCCTCTCTCTCTCTCTCTCTCTCTCTCTCTCTCTCTCTCTCTCTCTCTCTCTCTCTCTCTCTCACCTCCACACCCGCATCTTGTTCCACCCCCACCTCCCCCCCCCCTATATTTCTCGACCTTCTCCCCCTGCCTCTTCGTGGTCACCTCCTCCTGCCCCCTCTCTCTATTTCCTCTCCCCTCACCCTCCTCCTCTCTCTCTCTCCCTCTCCGACCTTCATCCGTATTTATTGTTACTGCCGGTGAAACCATGATTGGGAACTGATATCGCTTAAAATGAGTGGGTGAACTGGTTGGGATCGTTGGTATACGGAATGTGGCAAACTTCTCCCGCCGCATAGTTTTAACCTGCAGACGGGTTGGGTCACAAGGTATCGGACGATTCAGATTCCGTAGTAGTAGTAGTAGTCCATAGAGCGATTCACGAGCGAAGGCGGTTGGCGCAGGTCGACTCGTGGGGGGGAGACTGCAGTGTTGCCGGTTCCAAACGACAGTTGCGATGCGCCCACACACGTGCTTCGCGCTAGGAAGCGGCCATCCCGCAAACTGTGCGCCTCGCTTGCTGATGTAGAATTTGTCGCTCACCACCACCTTCAGCAGTGACAGCTCGCACCGAACAGAATAAAAGTTCAGAAAATACCTCGCTACAGTCACATAAAATGCTCAGAGTGGTTGCAACATTCACAGCAGAACGCTCAGAACACTACTCTGTATCTCTGTCTGAGAACGCGTGAGGTAGGTGCGCGACAGCAAGCACGAGATCGCCCGCCATCGTTCGTGACTCCCAATTGCAGTCATAAGCCATAAATACACAACTGAGACTTAGAGAAAGCTTTTGACAACGTTAACTGGAATACTCTCTTTCAAATTCTGAAGGTGGCAGGGGTAAAATACAAGGAGCGAAAGACTATTTACAATTTGTACAGAAACCAGATGGCAGTTGTAAGAGTCGAGGGGCATGAAAGGGAAGCAGTGGTTGGGAAAGGAGTGAGACAGGGTTGTAGCCTCTCCCCGATGTTGTTCAATCTGTATATTGAGCAAGCAGCAAAGGAAACAAAAGAAAAATTCGGAGCAGGTATTAAAATCCAGGGAGAAGAAATAAAAACTTTGAGGTTCGCCGATGACATTGTAATTCTGTCAGAGACAGCAAACGACTTGGAAGAGCAGTTGAACGGAAGGGACAGCATCTTGAAAGGAGGGTATAAGATGAACATCAACAAAAGCAAAACGAGGATAATGGAATGTAGTCAAATTAAATCGGGTGATGCTGAGGGGATTAGATTAGGAAATGAGACACTTAAAGTAGTAAAGGAGTTTTGCTATTTGGGGAGCAAAATAACTGATGATGGACGAAGTAGAGAGGATATAAAATGTAGACTGGCAATGGCAAGGAAAGCGTTTCTGAAGAAGAGAAATTTGTTAACATCGAGTATAGATTTAAGCGTCAGGAAGTCGTTTCTGAAAGTATTTGTATGGAGTGTAGCCATGTATGGAAGTGAAACATGGACGATAACTAGTTTGGACAAGAAGAGAATAGAAGCTTTCGAAATGTGGTGCTACAGAAGAATGCTGCAGATAAGGTGGGTAGATCACGTAACTAATGAGGAGGTATTGAATAGGATTGGGGAGAAGAGAAGTTTGTAGCACAACTTGACTAGAAGAAGGGATCGGTTGGTAGGACATGTTTTGAGGCATCAAGGGATCACAAATTTATCATTGGAGCGCAGCGTGGAGGGTAAAAACCGTAGAGGGAGACCAAGAGATCAATACACTAAGCAGATTCAGAAGGATGTAGGCTGGAGTGGGTACTGGGAGATGAAGCAGCTTGCACAGGATAGAGTAGCATGGAGAGCTGCGTCAAACCAGTCTCAGGACTGAAGACCACAACAACAACAACTGTTAAAACGGACAAAACAGCACAGTCTTGTGTATACACTTACTGTTTAAAACGTATGTGAGAAGAAACAATACATACGGTTTATTGAAGATACGATTTGTCTAATGTTTAAATTGCACTACTATTGTCGTTAAAAATGACTGCGGGAGAGAAAACAAAACCGCACTTTTTTTTTTTTCTTCGGCACGGCATAGCCCAGCGTTTTCTTTCTCGCAGTTTGTGTTAAAAGAAAACCTACACGTTGTTGTTTAAAAGATATATAGCTGTTTGAAAGTTTATTACAGCATCGTATAAAAAATTTCAAGTAACTTGACCGAGAACTTTTCGACAAACAACATTTAAACTCTTTTATATTATATCGTCCGCAGCTCGTGGTCTTGCGGTAGCGTTCTCGCTTTCCGCACATGGGGTCCCGGGTTCGATTCCCGGCGGGGTCAGGGATTTCATCATCATCATCATTCATCCCCATTACGGTCGGAGGAAGGCAATGGCAAACCACTTCCGCTAGGACCTTGTCTAGCACGGCGGTGCGGGTCTCCCGCACCGTCCTCTACGCTCCTCGCAGTATGGGCCTCATCATATAATGTATCTATAAATAGTAATTTATATTTGTAACGAAAACTGGAATTTTACGTGCGATATGTAATTCGAAACAAGATGGCATGCATTTTTCATAAAAATGGTGACTAGATATGTGCTAATTAGCATCTATTTGGCGATTTCTACATTTACATGATGAAGGTATTCGAACGGAGCGAAACAAATGAAATGGAAAATAGGTCACGAAACTATTAGAAACGAAGACCCATTAAAAACTGAGTTACGGAGTGGGCTGTCGAAATAAGTAGCCATAATTTTAGTAAGTCAGGTACCTGGGGATAACTTCAAAGTCGATTTTCTCGAGAATTTCTAACAGTTGCATCGAAGAACTTCGGGAGATTCACATTTGAGTTCTGGCATTCACATACCATAAACATAAAAAAACTACAAAAATCCTATCGCTGGATGGTCCCGTTGTTAGTTTCTTGTAGAAAGTAGTGCTGTAGTCAGTTCAGATGTAGATACTACGAGCGTTATGTCTGTTAATTTACAGCTTATACACAATAGGTAAATGTTTCGAAGTTTCACAGCCCGTCAGAGTAGTCACCAGCAGTGTGTGTATAACCCGATGCCAGCGACATGAAAGTCGTAGGACACACGGAGAAGCGCCAGCTGTGTTGGTAGAGTAGAGCGGTGTATGGCCCGACGAATCTCTGTAGCACTTCTGAACAGCGTGAAGTGTCCTTCCTTCAGTTTGAGAATCGAGTTGAAGTCACAAGCGCTTAAGGGCTTAAGTCTGGACAGTGTGGTGGGGGGTTGCCACGTTACTATCTTTAATTAGATTCAGAAAGAGTTATTTCGATGATTTAACATAACAGGGTAGGTGTCATCAGATGGTGGTTGCGCTTATTCTCGCCCGCAGTACGTACGGCTCGGTACGGTAGTACAGCCAGTGCTTCGTATCGAGTTCAGCGTGGAGCTGAGACCGCAACATATGAGGGAAATTAACCACCATCAAAATCATTTTCTAAATGTTTTTCGGGGCCGGTGTTCGGCTGGTGTAGGCTGCACAACTGCGTCATTAGTAGTCGACGAATAGCCGAATCATTCTTTGCATAGCTTGAGTGAAAATGTTGCTAGATATAAATAAAGTGACCGTTCCAGATATCTCAGCGATTTGAAGCGTAAGATGCAATGAAAAGTAATGACTGAACACGGGAAGTGTAACCCGCGATTCTCCGAAAACACATCATACAAATTAAAGATCGTGTAACAGTGACGTGGTTTTTGTTAGAAACTAAAGGCAGAATAACTTGACTTTACACTATATTCAGAAAACCTAATTATCATTTACATTATAATTTTCACAGTGAGCACAGCAGAATTGCGTCCGTACCTTAAGAATGGATGTGTGTGATGTCCTTAAATTAGTTAGGTTCAAGTAGTTCTAAGCCTAGGGGACTGATGACCTCAGATGTTAAGTCCCATAGTGCTTAGAGCCATTTGAACCATTTTTTTGTTGAACACTGCAAGAATAACAGCGCGAGTCAACTACGGCAAATGACGTAACAGACATCTGCTTGTTGAGAAATTGCTTCTAAACGCATGGGCCTGCGAGGCCCGTACGGGAGGATACGTGCACCAACGGTTTAACATAAAGCCATAGGTAAATTTTTATAATCTTTTCCAATATTATGACTAACTTGATAAATCAGTAAGTCACAAAATTTCATTAAAATAGTGTATAGGTACTAACATAGAAGATATTAAACGTCACGGACGGTCCTCTGATGCCCGGTGGTAGATAAAGGGTTAAAGTTCCGACTCTCATATTTCAGCAGAGACAACCAATCGACTGGTTGGATAAAAAGAATAACAGGAGAAAAGACGATGGTGGAGTAGAAAGTGCACTATAGTATCTGATGTACGTGGAAGTCGCAAGAGGTGCCCAGATCATTTCAAGAACCGGCTACAAGTGTCTGAAGACCGGTTTGGTTACATAATGGAACGCGTTTCTGCACTGATTTCCGAATCAGACAGGCAGTAGGTGCAACACGAAAACTTAGTGACTTCACGCTGTTTACACTCAGCACACTCGTTATAAGTGTCTGGAACTTTCTGATCGTGTTGCAAAAAGGAAAGTAACTAAATTAATGCCTGATAAAAAGGCACTCAGAAACCACTTACACAGTTCATAAGGACTCCCAAAGGAGTTGACTGAGAGTCTCAATGATACTTTCCAGATTGGTGAAGGAAACCGCTACGGTCGCAGGTTCGAATCCTGCCTCGGGCATGGATGTGTGTGATGTCCTTAGATTAGTTAGGTTCAAGTAGTTCTAACTTCTAAGGGACTGATGACCTCAGCAGTTAAGTCCCATAGTGCTCAGAGCCATTTTTTGAACGAAACCTGTAGCGAAACGCGCAGCTCTTCCTTGATTTTCTCGATCACCTGATATTCGGTGCTGATCCCAGACTGGAGTTTTAGTACTGGTCGAATGAGGGCTTTTTTAGGTACGGTTTTGTTAGGTGCCACCTCCTACGTGGGTGGACTGCACTTGACGAATCTGTGTGGCAACTGCCGCACCTGCGATTACCTTTATGTGGCCGTTCCACTTCATATCGCTGCTCACGCCTACGTCTTGATGTCTTATGCTTCCAGTGTGTAACTACGAGGCGTGTTCTTTTAAGTAAGTGCCGTTTTGAAATTTAAAAAAAGACGTGCTAAGATATCGCAATAATTTTATTTTTACATGAAAGCCTGTACCTTAATCTACGCACTGACGCCATTACAGTCTGATTCTTCCTTGTTTACATTGTGTACTGAGCGTTTAAGATGCCTCCGATAATCGTGAGTCCCGCCGACTGTGAAGTACGGGCTGTTGTAAGATTTCTTAGTGCTAAAGGCCAAAAAGCGATCGATATTCATCGTGAGATCTGTTCAGTTTACGGAGAAAGCATTATGAGTGATGGAATGGTAAAAAAGTGGGTGAGAGCATTTAAAGATGACCGCACAAACGTGCATCATGAACAACGGAATGGGCGTCCTTCGGTCGTTAATGAAAGTTTGGTGCAGGAAGTGGACAATAAGGTGAGAGAAAACAGACTCTTTACGATTTCCTCCTTGCGGGATGACTTTCCTAATGTTTCTCGTAGTGTTTTGTATGGAATTGTGAACGAGCACTTGAATTACCGAAAATAATTGTTCCCACGTTGGGTACCGTAAATGCTGACGGATGTGCACAAAATCAAACGTTTAGACAGTGCATTGACTTTCCTTGAGCGGTACCACAACGACGGTGATGATGTCTGAAGCCAAATTGTTACTGGCGATGAAACACGGGTGGCCTGCGTCACACCAGAATCAAGGCAACAGTCCATGGAAGTTGAGCAAGGGCATCGTTTTGCTGTAAGACAATGCCCGTCCGCATGTGGCGAATCAGACAAAAATATCTCATCACATCTTTCCGATGGGAAACTCTAGATCATCCTCCGTACAGCCTCGATCTTGCGCCCAATGACTACCATCTGTTCCTACACTTGAAGAAACACCTGGGCGGTCAGCGTCTTCAAGACGATGACGAAGTCCAAACAGTGGTGATGCAGTGGTTAACAAGTCAGGCGGCAGACTTCTATGAGGAGGGTATTCAAAAACTGGTACAACGTTATGACAAGTGCCTCAATATTGACGGAAATTATGTATAAAGGTAGACTAAGGTACAGGCTTACATGTAAAAATAAAATTATGGAGATATCTTAGCACGTCTTTTTTTTTTTAAATTTCAAAACTGTACTTACTTACAAAACAAGCCTCACATACAATAATGCGCCAACCCGCATATTCATGCTCATCGTGTTACATTTCATTATATTGTCAACTACCAACCCCTGCACCAAGTTTGAACTGTCTGCAGATTTTCCTGCAATTCGCTACAATTTTCTAGCGGTTAGACATCTCTGAACACAGTTTCAGCGTCAACGAAAATCTTTATGGAACTTCCGACGTTATCCACAAAGTAATTTAGATTCAGTGTGTTGCAGGAGGAATGGCCAGTATTCAGGGATACAACAGAGACGATCATACGAAGCAGAAAAGTCCGGTAAATATGCGCTCTAAAATGCATACGTTAAGGGCTGTGACCTCTTCTCCATCTCCGATACTACGAAGCAAATGTCTTTCAGTGCACGCTCTTCGCTGTCCATATTTTGAGAGATGGTAGCACAGGTCAAAACAAGAAAATAAAATTGCAGTATACATGGGCTTCAGTGTGCATACCTGAAGAGCTATGGAGACTTTTTCATTAGATGAGATATATTTCGCGGGATCGAGCCGAACAAGTGTGCATAGCTCTTTAAGGTATGCACGTTACAGCCCCTGTTTATTAAAGGGTTTTTCCCCTTCTTCTTCTTCTTCGAATGATCATTCCTGTCATAATACTGACTCGAATATCCCTCCTAAAACACCTTGCATATTATGAATGGTGGGCTCCGTGTGGCTCCCAAGTCGTGCATCGACCGTAAACCATAATATTACCAAATATACAACAACCAGTCGCAAAATCATGTTTTATTTATTCACTTTTGCAAATCGATTTCAACTGATTAACAGCCATCATCGGTGCTTTCAACCAGTATGTGCCCTGAGTAGTAATGCTGTCTTCAGCAGAGGTCAAATACTTCGCTACCTGATTTTGCGACTGGTTGGTGCATATTTGGCAATTTTACCTTGCATATGACCCATTTCCAATGGCGTGCGCTCGAAGTTACTTTACAAGAACTCTGTTAAGAATGCCATGCTGTGTGTGTTTTGTTTGTTAGGAGCTCTGCACTTTGGTGACAAAAGTCGTGGCATCCCTCCTAATATCGTGTAGGGCCTCATTTTGCACCGCGTAGTGCAGTAACTCTACTTGGCACCATCTCAACAAGTCGCTCGAAGCCTCCTGCACAAATAGAGCTGTTCTGCCTTTATAGCCGTTCATAACTGCGAAAGTGTTGCCTCGGCAGGATTTTGTGCACGAACTGACCTCTCGCTTACATCCCCTAAATGGTCGATGGAATTCGTGTCAGGCGATGTGCGTGGCCAGACCATTCGCTCGAATTGTCCAGAACGTTCTCCAAACTAATCGGGTACAATTGTGGCCCGGAGACATGACCTCGTTGTTCGGGAACATGAAGTCCACGAACGGCTGCAAATGGTCTAAAAGTAGCCAAACGGAACCGTTTCCTGTCAGTGATAGGTTCAGTTGGACGAGATGACCCTGTCAATTCCATGTAAACAAACTCCACACCACTATGGAACCACGACCAGCTTTCACTGTACCTTGTTGACAACTGGGGTCCATGGTTTCGTGGGGTCTGCGCCACACTCAAACCCTACCACCAGCTCTTACCAACTGAAATCGGGACTCATCTGACCTGGCCACTGTTTTCCAGTCGTCAGAGGTGCAACCGATACGGTCACGAGCCGAGGAGAGGCGGTGCTGTCAGTAGAGACACTCGCGTGGGTCATCCGCTGTCATAGCCGACTCACGCCGAATTTGTCCGAGTTGTCCTAATGGATGCGTTCGCCGTATGTCCCCCATTGATTTATGCGGTTGTTCTACGGAGTGTTGCTTGTCTGTTATAACCGACAACTCTACGCAAACGCCGCTTCTCTCGGTTGTTAAGCGGTGGTTTACTATCTTTGACCAGAAAAAAGCAGGTTCTTTGAGAATTTTTTTCTCGTAATATGTTATAGATACCAATGTCAAATTTGGTCAAAAGTCTGATATTTCCTCTGCAAACTGGAATTTTTTCAACCGGAAATGTCGAAGAGCAAAGGCCGTCCGAACGAAACAAAATTTCGATGTAGACCTCCACCCGCGGTATGTCAGAAGTCAGCCGGCTCGTCTGAAATCAAAATTGAGTTGACGTTAGCGAAGTATGTAAGATTCTTTAGGAGTTGTACCTCGCTTAAGTTATTTGGACCATAGGAAACAAAATGGGGGCCATTTGAAAAAAAGTGTTTTTCAGCGATTTTTCGACTTCGTCGGCCAAGTAAAAATATTTATTGTTGATGGATCGGTTTAAAAGTGGTACAACTCCTAGACAATTTAGTTAGCTTCGAAACGAAGAATCATGCTAATCGGTTCAGTATATTTGAAGTTACCATACCGC
Organism: Schistocerca serialis cubense; assembly: GCF_023864345.2. Lineage (NCBI taxonomy): Eukaryota > Metazoa > Arthropoda > Insecta > Orthoptera > Acrididae > Schistocerca > Schistocerca serialis. Next base: position 31,904,940 of record NC_064649.1, read on the forward strand.
GCGAAAAAAAGTCATTTCGAGAAAAACGAATTTGAAGTTTTGACTACATATATATACAATATTATGCACCTTACGTTCAATCTGATATTCCGGGTCCATGAACTAGTCCTTCCTCTTCCTAATAGAGGGCGTTCTGCTCGATCTGGGCCATCCTGCGCTGCTCCAGAGCCGCTCGTACAGCCGGTGACAAGCGGTTTTCGGCCGCTTGAATCCGGTGGTCGTCCGAATGCTTGGCGAACTGCGTGGAGTAGAGTCCCACGGTGACGTCCATCGTTGTCATGGTCTTCAGAATTGCTGAACACCCTTCGTTGAAGCTGCTCGCTGCCAGGAAAGTCTTAGCACCAGAATGCATATGCTTGGGGGCTTACTTCCAAACACACGCGTTCAAACTTCTATTCGAATTTTGTGTGTTTCCTCCCAAACACCGGTACAATAACTCGTCCTTCGAAAGAAAAAAAAACTGGTGCGCGAAAAAGTCTGATTTGAGGCAGGTGCATTTTTTTGTTCAACTGCGAATAACACACATTTCCGTTCCGTATTCGGAACAAACCGTTTCAGGGGTGGATTCTAAACACTTTCATGGATCCATGATTGCAATTAAAAACCGATTTTTTGAACCAAAAGATAGCAAACCTGCCCTTAAGTTCGCTCAATGAAAGATCCGTACCCAAAAACTGGAAAGTTGCACAGGTCACACCAATATTCAAGAAAGGTAGCAGGAGTAATCCACTAAATTACAGACTCATGTCGTTAGCGTCGATATGCAGCAGGATTTCAGAACATATATTGTGTTAGAACTTAATGAATTACCTCGAAGAAAACGGTCTATTGACACACAGTCAACATGGATTTAGAAAACATCGTTCCTGTGAAACACAACTAGCTATTTATTCACATGAAGTGTTGAGTGCTATTGACAAGGCATTTCAGATCGATTCCGTATTTCTGGATTTCCAGAAGGCTTTTGACACTGTACCACACAAGCGGCTCGTAGTGAAATTGCGTGCTTATGGAATATCGTCTCAGTTATGTGACTGGATTTGTGATTTCCTGTCAGAGGGGACACAGTTCGTAGTAACTGACGGAAAGTCATCGAATAAAACAGAAGTGATCTCTGGCGTTCCCCTAGGTAGTGTTATAGGCCCTTTGCTGTTCCTTATCTATATAAACGATTTGGGAGACAATCTGAGCAGCCGTCTTCGGTTGTTTGCAGATGACGCTGTCATTTATCGACTAATGAAGTCATCAGAAGATCAAAACAAATTGGAAAAGGATTTAGAAGAAATATCCGAATGGTGCGAAAAGTGGCAGTTGACCTTAAACAACGAAAAGTGTGAGGTCATCCACACTAGTGCTAAAAGGAACGCGTTAAACTTCGGTTACACGATAAATCAGTCTAATCTAAAAGCCGTAAATTCAGGTAAATACCTAGGTATTAGAATTACGAACGATTTAAATTGGAAGGAAGACACAGAAAATGTTGTGGGGAAGGCTAACCAAAGGCTGCGTTTTATTGGCAGGACACTTAGAAAATGTAACAGACCTACTAAGGAGACTGCCTACACTACGCTTGTCCGTCCACTTTTAGAATACTGTTGCGCCGTGTGGGATCCTTACCAGATAGGTCTGAGTACATCGAAAAAGTTCAAAGAAAGGCAGCATGTTTTGTATTATCACGAAATATTGGAGAGAGTGTCACAGAAATGATACAGGATTTGGGATGGACATCATTAAAAGAAAGGCGTTTTTTGTTGCGACGGAATATCCTCACGAAATTCCAATCACCAACTTTCTCCACTGAATGCGAAAATATTTTGTTGGCACCGACTTACATAGGGAGGAACGATCACCAAGATAAAATAAGGGAAATCAGAGATCGTACGGAAAGATACAGGTGTTTATTCTTCCCGCGATTGGAATAATAGAGAATTGTGATGGTACTTCGATGAACGCTCTGCCAGGCACTTAAATGTGATTTGCAGAGTATCTATGTAGATATGAAGACCGTCGGCCACTGCGTTTTTCGTGGAGAGAGGTAATGACTAAAATTTGTATTCTCGCCACACACTTGTCACTGTGGGTCTCGGAATATTGAATTCACTAACGATTTCCGAAGTGGGATGTCCAATGCATCTAGCTCCAAAAAGCATCCCGCGTTCAAAGTCTGTTCATTCCCGTCGTTAGGAAATCTTTTCACCTGAGTACAAATGGCAGCTTCGCCAGTGCTACTTCCGCCGCGCGCGCGCGTGTGTGTGTGTGTGTGTGTGTGTGTGTGTGTGTGTGTGTGTGTGTGTGTGTGTGTGTGTGTGTGTGTCCATATCGGTATGCCATGACATTTGTCACATCAGTGTACAAACGAACCACACAGGTGGTCTCCTGATAGTCCGTGAGCCTTGTTTGTGCATACAGATGAACCCGCCCACAGCTAAGTGCAGACTCCCCCGCACTTTACCTTTGATTTTGGCTGACGATTCCCGGATGGTCGAACTGGTTCTCGGTTTCCTCCGGGAAAGTGAGTTTTATTGTGTTTTAAGGTTTTTAGTCCCATTCTGGTGTTGGGGCAGAGCGGTGAGCGTTGGAGTATCTCCCACTGTAAGCTATGTTGAGATTCCCGACTCCCCTCCCTGGCCGCGATCCTCTTTTCTTCCCCATTTTACTCTGTTTGTATCACTTTTTAGGATTGGTTAGTCTCCTTTTCCCCACATGCACTTCTACGATCTAGCGGTTGCACGCTTTTAAGTCGCAGCTGGTCTTGCCTCTACTGGTCCAGAGGTGGGATATTTCCTACCTCTAGCATAGCCTTGGGGTCGCTCTTTTGCTGACTTACCTCACTTTTTATTTAAGGAGATGGAACCTGGATAAACTGAAAGAACCAGAGGTTGTACGAGTTTCAGGGATAGCATAAGGGAACAATTGACAGGAATAGGGGAAAGAAACACAGTAGAAGAAGAATGGGTAGCTTTGAGAGATGGAATAGTGAAGACAGTAGAGGATCAAATAGGTAAAAAGACGAGGGCTAGTAGAAACCCTTGGGTAACAGAAGAAATATTGAATTTAATTGATGAAAGGAGAAAATATAAAATGCAGTAAATGAAGCAGGCAAAAAGGAATACAAACGTCTCAAAAAGGAGATCGACAGGAAGTGCAAAATGGCTAAGCAGGGATGCCTAGAGAACAAATGTAAGGATGTAGAGACTTATCTCAATAGGGGTAAGATAGATACTGCTTACAGGAAAATTAAAGAGACCTTTGGAGATAAGAGAACGACCTGTATGAATATCAAGAACTCAGATGGAAACCCAGTTCTAAGGAAAGAAGGGAAAGCAGAAAGGTGGAAGGAGTATATAGAGGGTCTATACAAGGGCGATGTACTTGAGGACAATATTATCTAAATGGAAGAGGATGTAGATGAAGATGAAATGGGAGATATGATACTGCGTGAAGAGTTTGACAGAGCACTGAAAGACCTGAGTCGAAACAAGGCCCCCGGAGTACACAACATTCCATTGGAACTACTGAAGGCCTTGGGAGAGCCAGTCCTGACAAAACTCTACCATCTGGTGAGCAAGATGTATGAGAGAGGCGAAATACCCTCAGACTTCAAGAAGAATATAATAATTCCAATCCCAAAGAAAGCAGGTGTTCACAGATGTGAAAATTATCGAACTATCAGTTTAATAAGTCACAGCTGCAAAATACTAACACGAATTCTTTACAGACGAATGGAAAAACTGATAAAAGCCGACCTCGGGGAAGATCAGTTTGGATTCCGTAGAAATTTGGAACACGTGAGGCAATACTGACCCTACGACTTATCTTAGAAGCTAGATAAGGAAAGGCAAACCTACGTTTCTAGCATTTGTAGACTTAGAGGAAGCTTTTGACAGTGTTGATTGAAATACTCTCTTTCAAATTCTAAAGGTGGCAGGGGTAAAATACAGGGAGCGAAAGGCTATTTACAATTTGTACAGAAAGCAGATGGCAGTTACAAGAGTCGAGGGGTATGAAAGGGAAGCAGTGGTTGGGAAGGGAGTGAGACAGGGTTGTAGCCTATCCCCGATGTTATTCAGTCTGTATATTGAGCAAGCAATAAAGGAAACAAAAGAAAAGTTCGGAGCAGGTATAAAAATCCATGGAGAAGAAATAAAAAGTTTGAGGTTCGCCGATGACATTGTAATTCTGTCAGAGACAGCAAAGGACTAGGAAGAGCAGCTGAACGGAATGGACAGTGACTTGAAAGGATGGTATAAGATGAACATAAACGAAAGCAAAACGATGATAATGTAATGTAGTCGAATTAAGTCGGGTGATGCTGAGGAAATTTGATTAGGAAATGAGATACTTAAAGTAGTAAAGGAGTTTTGCTATTTGGGGAGCAAAATAACTGACGATGGTCGAAGTAGAGAGGATATAAAATGTGGACTGGCAATGGTAAGGAAAGCGATTCTGAAGAAGAGAAATTTGTTAACATCGAGTGGCAGGAAGTCGTTTCTGAAAGTATTTGTATGGAGTGTAGCCGTATATGGCAGTGAAACATGGACGATAAATAGTTTGGACAAGAATACAAGCTTTCGGAATGTGGTGCTACAGAAGGATGCTGAAGATTAGATGGGTAGATCACATAACTAATGAGGAGGTATTGAATAGGATTGGGGAGAAGAGAATGTGGCACAACTTGACTAGAAGAAGAGATCGGTTGGTAGGACATGTTCTGAGACATCGAGGGATCACCAATTTAGTATTGGAGGGCAGCGTGGAGGGTAAAAATCGTAGAGGGAGGCTAAGAGATGAGTACACTAAGCAGATTCAGAAGGATGTAGGCTGTAGTAGGTACTGGGAGATGAAGCAGCTTGGACAGGATAGAGTAGCATGGAGAGCTGCATCAAACCAGTCTCAGGACTGAAGATCAGAACAACAACAACAGCAACAACAACGACAGAAACCTCACTTTGTTTTTACCATTGACGACACGACTGCACTTTTACGTTTTTTAGCCTTTTCCCTTTTATCGTTCTGACTTCTCTGAGATGTCACACTATCTGAATGGACCACATTTTAAACAAGGGACTGATGACCTCGCTATTTGGTCCCTTAAAACCAGCCAACCCACCCTCAGCTTTGTTGGCCGCCGTGGCACCTCCGCGAGGCCGGCGGCTATCGCACTCGCCCGCCTCTTCAGTCAGCTGCCCACGCCCCACGGCAGATTACAATGCTATGCGCTGCGGTGTGTTGCGCGGAATGCCTTGCCTCCGCGCTGACGCTTCAGCGGCTACACCGAGCGAGCGAACTCGTCCAGCGTTAGACTACGCAGGCCCGGCTCATCGTTCCTGGAATCAACGCTTCCCGCCACCCCTGTGTGGGTCGTCCACCGCCCTACTGATCGTTCGCCTTACCACCCATCTCAGTAATTTTAGCTCTCGTGGCGCTCTCGCATGGCAGTACAGATTCACTTCTAGGCCATTTTATGTACGAAGCTGCAGTGCTCGGGCAAAGTCCGCAGCTCGTGGTCGTGCGGTAGGGTTCTCGCTTCCCAAGCCCGGGTTCCCGGGTTCGATTCCCGGCGGGATCGGGGATTTTCTCTGCCTCGTGATGACTGGGTGTTGTGTAATGTCCTTCGGTTAGTTAGGTTTAAGTAGTTCTAAGTTCTAGGGGACTGATGACCATAGATGTTTAGTCCCATAGTGCTCAGAGCCATTTTTGGTCGGACAAAACTGGATATATGCGGGCTTGAACACAAATGTAGACGATAGCCAAGCCTGTTACGCTGTAATACACTACTGTCCATTAAAATTGCTACACCAAGAAGAAATGCAGATGATAAACGGGTATTCATTGGACAAATATATTATACTACAACTGACATCTGATTACATTTTCACAAAATTTGGGTGCATAGATCCTGAGAAATCAGTACCCAGGACAACCACCTCTGGCCGTAATAACGGCTTTGATACGCCTGGACATTGAGTCAAACAGAGCTTGGATGGCGTGTACAGGTACAGCTCCCCATGCAGCTTCAACACGATACCACAGTTCATCAAGAGTAGTGACTGGCGTATTGTGACGAGCCAGTTTCTCGGCCACCATTGACCAGACGTTTTCAGTTGGTGAGAGATCTGCAGAATGTGCTGGCCAGGGCAGCAGTCGAACATTTTCTGTATTCAGAAAGGTCCGTACAGGACCTGCAACATGCGGTCGTGCATTATCCTGCTGAAATGTAGGGTTTCGCCGGGTTCGAATGAAGGGTAGATCCACGGGTCGTAACACATCTGAAATGCAACCTCCACTGTTCAAATTGCCGTCAGTGCGAATAAGAGGTGACAGAGACGTGCAACCAATGGCACCCCATACCATCACTCCAGGTGATACGCCAGTATGGCGATGACGAATACACGCTTCCAATATGCGTTTACCGCGATGTCGCCAAACACGGATGCGACCATCACGATGCTGTAAACGGAACCTGGATTCATCCGAAAAAAATGACGTTTTGCCATTCGTGCACCCAGGTTCGTCGTCGAGTACACCATCGCAAGCGCTCCTGTCTGTGATGCAGCAAGGGTAACCGCAGCCGTGGTCTTCGAGCTGACAGTCCATCCTGCTGCAAACGTCGTCGAACTGTTCGTGCAGATGGTTGATGTCTTGCAAAAGTCCCCATCTGTTGACTCAGGGATCGAGACGTGGCTGCACGATCCGTTATAGCCATGCGCATAAGATGCCTCTCATCTCGACTGCTAGTGATACGAGGCCGTTGGGATCCAGCACGACGTTCCGTATTACCGTCCTGAACCCACCGATTCCATATTCTGCTAATAGTCATTGGACCTCGACCAACACGAGTAGCAATGTCACGATACGACAAACCGCAATCGCGATAGGCTACAATTCGACCTTTATCTAAGTCGGAAACGTGATGGTACGCATTTCTCCTCCTTACACGAGGCATGACAACAAAGGTTCACCAGGCAACTCCGGTCAACTGCTGTTTGCGTATGAGGAACCGGTTGGAGACATCATGTCAGCACATTGTAGGTGTCGCCACCAGCGCGAACCTTGTGTGAATGGTCTGAAAAGCTAATCATTTGCATGTCATAGCATCTTCTTCCTGTCGGTTAAATTTCGTGTCTGTAGCACGTCATGTTCGTGGTGCAGCAATTTTAATGACCAGTAGTGTATTTAACTACGAACGGCACTTGTGGAACGTTCGCAATACGCTGCAATTGTAATTCGTGCTCGCAAGGGAAACTTCATATGGTATATGGACTATCAGAGCAATTGTGTAATTGGAGTTCCTAGATAACAGAACGCACCATGTCATTCTCAATGGAGAGAAGTCTTCCAAAGTAAGAGTGATTTCAGGTGTGCCGCAGGGGAGTGTCGTAAGACCGTTGCTATTCACAGTAAATATAAATGACCTTGTGGATAACATCGGAAGTTCACTGAGGCTTTTTGCGGATGATACTGTGGAATATCGAAAGGTTGTAACAATGGAAAATTGTACTGGGATGCAGGAGGATCTGCAACTAATTGACACATGGTGCAGGGAATGGTAACTGAATCTCAATGTAGACAAGTGTAATGTGCTGCGAATACACAGAAAGAAAGATCCCTTACCATTTAGGTACAATACCGCAGGTCAGCAACTGGAAGCAGTTAATTCCATAACTTATCTAGGAGTAGGTATTAGGAGTGATTTAAAATGGAATGACCATATAAAATTAACCGTCGGTAAAGCAGATGCCAGAGATTCATTGGAAGAATCCTAAGGAAATGCAATCCGAAAACAATGGATGTAGGTTACAGTACACTTGTTCATGCACTGCTTGAATACTGCTCACCGGTGTAGGGTTGATAGAAGAGATGTGGAAGACCCAACGGAGAGCAGCGCGCTTTCTTACAGGATCATTTAGTACTCGCGAAAGCTTTACGGAGATGATGGATAAACTCCAGTGGAAGACTCTGCAAGAGAGACGCTCCGTAGCTCGGTACGGGCTTTTGTTGAAGTTTCGAGAACATACCTTCACCGAGGAGTCAAGCAGTATATTGCTCCCTCCTACGTATATCTTGCAAAGAGACCATGAGGATAAAATCAGAGATTAGAGCCCACACAGAGGCATATCGACAATCTTTCTTTCCACGAAGAATACGAGACTGGAATAGAAGGGAGAACCGATAGAGGTACTCAAGGTACCCTCCGCCACTCACCGTCAGGTGGCTTGCGGAGTATGGAGGTAGATATAGATGTATTCCCTTGGGATTCACTGATAAAGTGTCTCAGTGGATAGCCCGTAGATAACTGAAGTCGGATCAAGCATGAAAACAGGAAGGAGGTGTACTGAACTGTGAAAAAAGAAGCAAAATACACTCCTGGAAATGGAAAAAAGAACACATTGACACCGGTGTGTCAGACCCACCATACTTGCTCCGGACACTGCGAGAGGGCTGTACAAGCAATGATCACACGCACGGCACAGCGGACACACCAGGAACCGCGGTGTTGGCCGTCGAATGGCGCTAACTGCGCAGCATTTGTGCACCGCCGCCGTCAGTGTCAGCCAGTTTGCCGTGGCATACGGAGCTCCATCGCAGTCTTTAACACTGGTAGCATGCCGCGACAGCGTGGACGTGAACCGTATGTGCAGTTGACGGACTTTGAGCGAGGGCGTATAGTGGGCATGCGGGAGGCCGGGTGGACGTACCGCCGAATTGCTCAACACGTGGGGCGTGAGGTCTCCACAGTACATCGATGTTGTCGCCAGTGGTCGGCGGAAGGTGCACGTGCCCGTCGACCTGGGACCGGACCGCAGCGACGCACGGATGCACGCCAAGACCGTAGGATCCTACGCAGTGCCGTAGGGGACCGCACCGCCACTTCCCAGCAAATTAGGGACACTGTTGCTCCTGGGGTATCGGCGAGGACTATTCGCAACCGTCTCCATGAAGCTGGGCTACGGTCCCGCACACCGTTAGGCCGTCTTCCGCTCACGCCACAACATCGTGCAGCCCGCCTCCAGTGGTGTCGCGACAGGCGTGAATGGAGGGACGAATGGAGACGTGTCGTCTTCAGCGATGAGAGTCGCTTCTGCCTTGGTGCCAATGATGGTCGTATGCGTGTTTGGCGCCGTGCAGGTGAGCGCCACAATCAGGACTGCATACGACCGAGGCACACAGGGCCAACACCCGGCATCATGGTGTGGGGAGCGATCTCCTACACTGGCCGTACACCACTGGTGATCGTCGAGGGGACACTGAATAGTGCACGGTACATCCAAACCGTCATCGAACCCATCGTTCTACCATTCCTAGACCGGCAAGGGGACTTGCTGTTCCAACAGGACAATGCACGTCCGCATGTATTCCGTGCCACCCAACGTGCTCTAGAAGGTGTAAGTCAACTACCCTGGCCAGCACGATCTCCGGATCTGTCCCCCATTGAGCATGTTTGGGACTGGATGAAGCGTCGTCTCACGCGGTCTGCACGAACGCTGGTCCAACTGAGGCGCCAGGTGGAAATGGCGTGGCAAGCCGTTCCACAGGACTACATCCAGCATCTCTACGATCGTCTCCATGGGAGAATAGCAGCCTGCATTGCCGCGAAAGGTGGATATACACTGTACTAGTGCCGACATTGTGCATGCTCTGTTGCCTGTGTCTATGTGCCTATGGTTCTGTCAGTGTGATCATGTGATGTATCTGACCCCAGGAATGTGTCAATAAAGTTTCCCCTTCCTGGGACAATGAATTCACGGTGTTCTTATTTCAATTTCCATGAGTGTAGAAACAGCGAACGGTTCAAGCTGAAGATGGGCAACATCCAGCGGATCTGAATAGCTACGGCGTCGTGATTATGTGGTCACGGTGTTGGACTGCGAAGGGGAACATCCGTGTTCAAATCTCCCTGGGGCTCCATTTCCATTTTGTCCACAAAATTATGTATTGCCTGTCCGGTCCTTGAGGTGTCTGTTCGCTGTATTCAGATTTGTATCTGTGTCGTCGAGGAACGTCCGTCTGCAACAGCGATGTCCAGGGAAAGGATCTCCAGACTTCGGTACCACCTATTTGTTTTTCACAAGTATCGCAAGTTATGACTCTTGCGTTCCATGTTGGAAGTTATGACTCTTTAATTCCTTTGTTGTTAAGTAGTCCACACCCGCTTCTTGGTTGTTTTTCATTTCTGTGAGACGTCTATGCGGCACCTGCTTCCACTATTGATCACATTTTCCTGCGCCCGGGTTCCCGGCGGGATCAGGGATTTTCTCTGCCTCGTGATGGCTGGGTGTTGTGTGATGTCCTTAGGTTAGTTAGGTTTAAGTAGTTCTAAGTTCTAGGGGACTGATGACCATTGATGTTAAGTCCTATAGTGCTCAGAGCCATTTGAACCATTCATCACATTTACGTGCGACGGTAACATGTTCTTTCCACATGACTCATATTCTATAATCAATGTATAGAATGACAATTGCCAAGACTACAGAACGAGAACAGACACATCAGTGAGCGGACGGGTAGTTCATAATTTTGTGAAAAAATGCAGGACGAGAAAGATTTGGAAATCTGTGGTAAGTTCCTATGGGACCAAGCTGCTGAGGTGATCGGTTCCTTGGCTTACACACTACTCTGACGGAGGGAGCCGCGCGAACCGTGGCAAGGCGGCCAAGACCACGCGGCTACACCGTGTGGCAGAGAGAGAGACTTACACACGGATCTACCTTTCTGAAGTCCAACACAGTGACCACACGGCCACGACGGCGCTCGATGTTGCCCACCTTGAAAGAGCCTGGACCGCTCACCAGGTTTCCTTTCCCGCAGTTCAGTTCACCCTCTTCCTGTTCTTATGCTTCATCTGCATCTACATCATACTCCGCAAGCCACCTAATGGTGTGTGGCGGAGGGTACTTTCGGTACCACTATCTGATCTCTCCAACCCTGTTCCACTCGCAAGTAGTGTGTGGGAAGAATGATTGTCGTTAAGCCTCTGTATTGGCTCCAATATATCGAATTTTCTCCTTGTGGTCAATACGCGAGATGTATGTGTGGGGAAGCAATGTTGTCAGACTCCTCCTGAAAAGTGCTGTCCGGAAATTTCAGTAGTAAATGTCTCAGTGATGCTCAACGCCTCTCTTGTAACGTCTGCCAGTGGAGTTTGCTTAGCATCTCCGTAACGCTCTCTCTCCAGCTAAACGAGCCCGTGACCAAACGCGCCGCTCTTCGTTGGATCTTCTCAATCTCCTCTATAAGGCTTACCTGATAGGGATCCCAGATAGGTGAACAATAAGTGGTCTTGCCTGTACTGCATCAGAGGTGGGATATTTCCTGCCTTGGGGTTGCCTACTTACTGACATCCCTCCTTTTCAGAATGAGATTCTCACTCTGCAGCGGAGTGTGCGCTGATACGAAACTTCCTGGCAGATTAAGACTGTGTGGCGGACCGAGACTCGAACTCGGGACCTTTGCCTTTCGCGGGCATGTGCTCTGCCAACTGAGCTACCCAAGCACGACTCACGCCCCGTCCTCACAGCTCTACTTCTGCCAGTACCTCGTCTCCTACCTTCCAAACTTTACAGAAGCTCTCCTGCGAACCAGGAGGCATGGACTCGACTAATGTGTGAAGTAGTGCTGGAGGGAACTGACATCATCAATACTGAAGGGCTGTCCATAGATCCGTAAGAGTTTGAGGAATGGAGATCTCTCCTGAACACCATGTTGGAAGGCATCCCAGATACACTCAATAATGTTCATGTCTGCGGAGTTTGGTGGCCAGCGGTAATCCTTAAACTCAGAAGAGTGTTACTGTAGCCACTCTGTAGCAATTCTGGACGAGTGGCTTGTCGCATTGTCCTGCTAGAATTCCCCAAGTCCGTCGGAATGCACAATGGACTTGGATGGACGCAGGTGTTCAGCCAGGATGCTTACGTACGTGTCACCTGTCAGAGTCTTATCTAGAAGTGTCATGGGTCCAGTATCACTCCATCTGCCGGCCGTAGTGGCCGAGCGGTTCTAGGCGCTACAGTCTGGAGCAGCTCGACCGCTACGGTCACAGGTTCGAATCCTGCCTCGGGCATCGATGTGTGTGATGTCCTTAGGTTAGTTGGGTTTAAGTAGTTCTAAGTTCTAGGGGACTGATGACCTCAGAAGTTAAGTCCCATAGTGCTCAGAGCCATTTTGAACCAATCACTCCAATTTCACACACCCCACACCATTACACAGCCACCACTTGCTTGAACAGTCCCCTGCTGACATGCAGGGTCCATGGATTCGTACACGTCCATCCGATCGATACAATTTGAAACGAGACTCGTCCGTCCAGGTAATACGTTTCCAGTCATCAGCACTGCAATGGCGGTGCTGACGGGCCCAGGCGAGGAGTAAGACTTTGTGTCGTGCAGTCATCAAGGGTACACGAGCGGACTTTCGGCTCCGAAAGCCCATATCGATGATGTTACATTGAATGGTTCGCACGCTGACACTTGTTGATGGCCCAGCGTTGAAATCTGCATCAATTTGCGAAAGCGTTGCGCTTCTGTCACGTTGAACTATTCTCTTCAGTCGTCGTTCGTCCTGTTCTCGCAGGATGTTTCTCCGACGACAGCGAAGTTTTACCGGATTCTTGATGTTCACTGTACACTGTAGAAATGGTCGTACGGGAAAATCCCCACTTCATCCCTACCTCGGAGATGCTGTGTCTCGTCGCTCGTGCACCGACTATAGCATCACGTTCAAATTCATTTAAATCCTGATAACCTGCCATTGTATTGTCAGCAACCGATGTAACAACTGCGCCAGACACTTGTCTTATATAGGCGTTGCCGACGGCCGCGGCATATCTACCTGTTTACATATCTCTGTTGAAATGGTTGAAATGGCTCTGAACACTATGGGACCTAACATCTATGGTCATCAGTCCCCTAGAACTTAGAACTACTTAAACCTAACTAACCTAAGGACATCATACAACACCCAGTCATCACGAGGCAGAGAAAATCTCTGACCCCGCCGAGAATCGAACCCGGGCGCGGGAATCGAGAACGCTACCGCACGACCACGAGCTGTATTTTAATAAAATTGCCTGTACCAGTTTCTTTGGCGCTTCGGTGTAGATTTTAAATGTGATTCTGGCTGTGGCTGAAACGCGCTAAGGCGTATAGTTTTTAAAAAATCGATATAGCAGTCACGGCGAGCAGTTATCTTGAGCTGTATTCCGTTGACACCGTGTAATGTTCTCGGTGAAAATATTGATTTTCCTTAAACACAGGGTTCATGGGTCGTTTTTCTGGGCGAAGGGAGACGACGTCGGCGCTGTAGGAGTTGCGTTCGCAGTGCAGACTGGTGCTGTATGCGTCAGACAGGTTTTTTGTGGGCCCTGTCAGTGCGACCGCCCGCGGTTATTAATGCGCCACGAGTGTGCGAGTAGTCCAGACTAGCCGCTGCGTCTGGCTGCCGTCCAAGCGAAATCCAGCGATGGTCTGTCTGCTAATGGCGAAACCCAACACGTCCATCCGACACAAGATTACGTCATACATAAGTATTGCCTTCACTACTACTATACTAGGCGAGTCATTAACTGTTGCCACCAAGAATAACTCCCAAAGTATGTTATGACCTGAAACGTTAGTGGAACAGAAGTTGCATGCGACAACGGGGGCCATAATATGACGTTGGTTCTTTGTTGCTAGGTGCGGTCGCATCAGAGATATGAAGGTCTTTTCTTTTTTTTAATGGGATGCTATAGTTCGAGCGGCTATCGAGACGAATCCGATGATGTCTAACAGTACGGTTAAAGGAGGTCAAACAGGTGGCATGAACGTCCATTTATCGAAGGTGTAATTCAGCCATGCCTGGACGATCAATAACGAAGTTCGACCGCGTCCGCATTGTTGTTTTGTTCCACGAAGGGCTCTCAACAGGCGTTTCGGAGTGAACCAAAAGCGATGTTTTTCGGACATTGAGGAGGTACAGAGAGACAGGAACTGTCCATGAAGCGCCTCGCTCAGGCTTCCCAGCAGTGGATGACCGCTACCTACGGATTATGGCTCGGAGGAACCCTGACAGCAGCGCCACCATGTTGAGTGATTGTCGTGCAGCCAGAGGACGTCGTGTTACGACTGAAACTGTGCGCGATAGGCTGCATGACGCGCAGCTTCACACCCCACGTGCATATCGAGGTCCATCTCTGCAACCACGACACCATGCAGCGCGGTACAGATGGGCCCAAAAACATGCCGAATGGACCACTGAGGTTTGGCATCACGTTCTCTTCACCGGCGAGTGTCGTATGTGCCTTCAACCAGACAATCATCGGAGACGTGTTTGGAGGCAACCCGGTCGGGCTGAACGCCTTAGACACACTGTCCAGCAAGGCGGAGGTTCGCTGCTGTTCTGGAGTGGCATTATGTGGGGCCGACGTACGCCGCTAGTAGTCATGGAAGGCGTCGTAACGACTGTTCGATATGTGAATTCCATCCGACCGATAGTGCAACCATATCGGCAGCATACTGGCTTGGCATTTGTCTTCTTGGACGACAATTGGCGCCCCCATCTGCGGTGCACATCTTGTGAATGACTTCCTTCAGGATAACGACATCGCTCGACGAGTGGCTAGCATGATCTCCAGACATGAACCCTATCGAACATGAATCGGATAGATTGAAAAGGATTGTTTATGGACGACGTGACCCACCAACCACTCTGAGGGATCTACGTCGAATCGCCGTTGAGGAGTGGAACAATCTGGATCAAGAGAGCCTTGATGAACTTGTGGATAGCATGTCACGACGAATGCAGGCATGCATCAATACAAGACTATGTGCTACTGTGTATTAGAGGTACCGGTGTGTACTGCAATCTGGACCAACACCTCTGAAGGTCTCGCTGTATGGCGGTACAACATGCAATGTGTGGTTTTCACGAACAATAAAGAGCTCGGAATGATGTTTATGTTGATCTCTATTCCAATTTTCTGTGCATGTTCCGGAACTCTCGGAACCGAGGTGATGCAAAACTTTTTTTGATGTGCGCATATTGCTTCCAAAGCTTCTGAGTGTGAAGCGGCGTAGTTTGCCTCCAGGTTTTGAACGTCGTTATATCTGTTTGATATGTGACGCCTATGATTTTGTAATAGGAAGATAAGGGGAACCATTACTATTTTTAATGTAGTGACCGTAATGCTGAATCTCCTGTGCCATCGCGAAATGTCTTCGTAATACGCGAAAGAGAAACTGGTGCGAAAAGCATCAACTTCTGAGCTTAGAGTTGCATGAAATTATGGTTTAACCAGAGTATCTGTTACCATATGTTTAATATTCGTTCAGCTTTTTGGAACGTAAAATATAAGTTCCACGAAGTCGTTCTCCACGTCATACGTACTAACGTAGTACTGCGCTCACCTATTGTCGCGTCCTTAGAATAAGCACAGTGGTTTGGTGATGTGTATAACCGGCACGTAATGACTCGGACTCCTATGTAGAAATTTTAACTGCATGTGATAACTACTCGAAAAATATGTATACAGCATCGAATTTATGGATCTTGATCTTCTCGAAAAATATGCAAACTGGAAAAAAAATTTGCAACGTCGAGGAGATGTCCAACGTAATTGATAGGTGGTAGGCGCGCCTCTGCATCTGCAAGATGTCTGTTCAGACTTCGCGCCAGTCGCATAAGAGAGGCGCTAGTACCGCCATTATGAGGATGCAAATCAAGTTTGCTTTAAATACACGCTGTTAACGGTCGGTCGGCCGCTGTGGCCGAGTGGTTCTAGGCTCTTTAGTCCGGAACGGCACTGTTGCTACGGTCGCAGGTTCGAATCCTGCCTCTGGCATAGATGTGTGTGATGTCCTTAGGTTAGTTAGGTTTAAGTAGTTTTAAGTCTAGGGGGACTGATGACCTCAGATGTTAAGTCCCATAGTGGTCAGAGCCATTTGAACCATTTGTTAACGGGCGTGAGCGTTAGTTACCTTTGAGACTGGACGTAGTGAGTTGATGTTAGTTAAAAACACCTTTAGGGCGAAGAAAACGACATTATCAACGTACTGAATTCGAACGAGGTCGTGTAATACTATTACGAGAAGGTGGATATTTTTTCTGCAGTGCTGCAGAAAGTCTAGGCAGCAATATAGCCATTGTACATGACTGCTGGCAGCGGTGGTTGCGAGAATATACGTTCGCAAGAAGAGCGGGGTCTGGCCGGCTGTCCGCAGCTCGTGGTCTTGCGATAGCGTTCTCTCTTCCCGTGCACGGGGTCCCGGGTTCGATTCCCGGCGGGGTCAGAGATTTTTCGTGCTTCAAGGTGAGTGGGTGTTTGTGTCTTCCATCATTTCATCATCATTGACTCGCAAGTCGCCGGAGTGCCGTCAACTAAAAAGGCCCTGCAATACGGCGGCCGAATTCCGCCCCATAGGACATCCCGACCAACAATGCCATACCATCATTTAATTTCTGGACGGCCACCGAGAAGAACCTCGTTCTGCGTATGGCTCTGGCACATCGTACTGCATCTGCAGGATCAATTTCAGCATCAGCTGGTCCCGGAGTGACACAACAAACTTTTGCACTTCGAGGACAGCTCGGAATCAGACACACTGTAGCGTGCATTCCCCTGATGATCCCAAACCACCGTCATTTGCGAGGGTTTACTGTTGGGCAGGGTAGAGATATGTTGGGTTTCCTGATGAAGCTCCGTTTCTCAATTGTTTGATCTTGTCTGCCCAAGTCCCGTTGCTAGTACATTGCATTTGGAAACGTGTCTATTACTCTTTCTTGCATTCACAGCGCCAGATTTACACCTGTAGGCCAAAATTGGAACTAATTTTTTTCCACCGGAAATCGCTTCGGCATTAACGCATTAGCATATGTACCCTGTTTCGCGCCGGCCGAAGTGGCCGTGCGGTTAAAGGCGCTGCAGTCTGGAACCGCAAGACCGCTACGGTCGCAGGTTCGAATCCTGCTTCGGGCATGGATGTTTGTGGTGTCCTTAGGTTAGTTAGGTTTGACTAGTTCTAAGTTCTAGGGGACTGGTGACCTCGGCAGTTGAGTCCCATAGTGCTCAGAGCCATTTGAACCATTTGAACCGTGTTTCGCTGCCATACGATAATTTCGGCCCGCACTGGACCGCCATGTGTAGCAGCACTTTGCAATGAGGTGACAAAAGTCTGGGATAGCGACATTGACATATACAGATGGCGGTAGTAACCCGTACACGAGTTATAAGAGGACAGTGTATTGGCGGAGATGTCAGGTGGTTCACGTGACGAGGTTTCCGGCGTAATTATGGGCGCACAACGCGAATTAACACACATCTGATACAGAATGGTAGTCGTGCTAGACGATGGGACTTTCCATTTCGGAAATTGTTAGGGAATTCAATATTCTGTGTCAAGAGTGTGCCTAGTACACCAGATTTAAAGGATTAGCTCTCACCATCGACAACGTGGTGGTTGGCGGACTTCATTAACGACCGAGAGCACCACCGTTTACGTAGCGATGTTAGTGCTAGCAGACAAGCAACACTGCGTGAAATAAACCGCAGATGTCGATGTGGAACGTACGACAGGCGAGTGGCTTTCCTAATACCACGACATCGCCTGCAGCGCATCTCCTGGGCTCGTAACCGTAGCGGGTGGACCCTAGAAGACAGACAACCGTGGCGTAGTCAGATGAGTCAGATTTCAGTTAGTAAAAGCTGATAACAGGGTTCGAGTATGGCGCATACCCCACGAAACCATAGACCCAATTTGTCAAGAAAGCTCTGTGCAAGCTGGTGGTGGCTGCACAGTGGTGGGGGCTGTGTTTACATGAATGGACTGGATGCTTTCTTTCAGGTGAACCGATCTTTAACTGGACATGAGTATGTTCGCCTCCGCGCAGACCATTTACAGGAATTCTTGACCTTGATGTTCCCAAACGACGATGGAATTTTCACCGATGACAATGCGCCACGTTAGTGTGCCACAATTGTGCGACTGGTTTGAAGAACATTCTGGAAGATTCGAGCAAATGATTTGGCCTCTCAGATCACGCGACATGGTACATATTCGGGAGGTCAGATTGTGTACAAAATCAAGCGCTGCAACACTGCCGCTATTATGGGTGGGTATAGAGGCAGCATGGTACGATATTTCTGCCTGTGACTTCCAAAGAATTGTTGAGTGTATTCCACCTCGAGTTTCTGCACTACACTGGGCTAGAGACGCCCCGACATCATACTAGGAAGTATCCCATGATCGCTGTCACTCTGTTGTGTAACATTTTCAGTAACAGCACACGGTGTTTCTGCTCCACAGCCGTTCTGTTCACTTCTGTATTGGCTTGTCAAATAACAGCGTGGATGTCATACCGACTCTCGCGTCCGTCGGCCGTCGTAATTCAATATATTATTATTGTTATTATTATTATTATTTGATTGTTGCCGACTTAACGTGGTGGGCCTTAATAAAAATGATATTCCATTTAATTTTGATTTTACGATTAAATTCTTTCCTGAAGTTCTCCTTTTTAACAATATTAGTCTCAAATTATTTGTTACGTTAATGAATGTTAGACTTGCTGCATCTTAAAACATGAGCATACAAGCTGAACAATGTAATAAACTTTTCATATTAATTTCCTCGGCTAGTCAATTCACTTTAAAGCAAAAGATCTTTAGTTATTAATTACAATTGCGGCCCACACACGCGTGAGAGTATTTTTTCTTACCTCCGTTAACCATTGTATTGTAGTCGGAGCCTTGCTCTGGGTCTCGGCTATGGTACTGAAAATAAGAATCTTAAAGCTAAGTATTTTCTGCAACGTCGGGCGGCTGTGGAGAAAAATTAATATTATGTTAATAGCGGGCGAGTTTTCCGCTTCCGGTAATTTTTCATAAGTTAATATCGCCACGTAATGGCGTCGTTGGCTGCATCGGCCGCTGCGATTGTTGAACTGTAAATTACTGGAATGCAGGTTAATTCAAGGAAGGCGGACATGAAATCGGGATCACCTCTTACAAATTAAAAGTGCACAATAATATTAAATCATTATATTATATGCTTAACTCATACAAATATGCTTACATTTGCCAGCACTCGAAAGATGTCCGTCGATACACAATAAAGACAAGAGAAGAAGTGAAGACGACTAAAAAATTAACCAAAGAGCGTATCTTGTCGTCTCTTTAGATCACTTTGTTATATTTCTTTGCATTGCATTTCTTTGCATTTCTCGACAGAGAAATTATTGTTTTACGGCTACATGAAAAAAAAAATATTATTCAGTTTATGAATGTCTCTTCTTTATAAATATTGTTTTTAAGTCTTTTCGTAATATGGCACTGGGGACGCTATACGACATAGGAAAAGTGTAGAGCGGCAGATTTACACCTGTTGGCCAAAATTGGAACAAATTTTTTTCTGTCGTAAATCAGCTCAGAGTTAATGCATTAGAATACCTACCAAGTATCGCTGCCATACGATAAATACAGCCGGCACTGTACCTCCGTGAATAGTTGGTTAATTACAGTCAGTCAGTACACAAGAAGTACGGTTACGTTTAGCCCTTTCGCTGCTGCGAGCCGTTCTGCCAGATGCTGTGGGTATGTGAAAGCGCGCCGCTGGGGGATTTTCTACGGCGCTGTACACGTCTGTATGCATCCTGGGTCGACGACACCTCACTGCTCCAGACGAGTTACTTCCATCTCTCGGTGAATTAAAAAGTTTCGAGTATTTGTACTGCAACGTATGTGTATCATTGCGTGTTAGCATTTCCAGAAAACCTTGAGTGGTTGTTGAGATTTGGAGGAATTCTTATGAACGCATTATTCAAGTTGCCTGCTGTCATGGACTGTGCGGCTGGTCCCGGCGGAGGTTCGAGTCCTCCCTCGGGCATGTGTGTGTTTGTTTGTTTGTTTGTTTGTTTGTTTGTTCTTAGGATAATTTAGGTTAAGTAGTGTGTAAGCTTAGGGATTGATGACCTTAGCAGTTAAGTCCCATAAGATTTCACACATATTTGAACATATTAACGTTGCGCGAGGACGCAAATGGGTGCGTCGCGCGAGACTGTTGTCTTATATGAAACGAGATGTCATTCTGCTGTCAATGTTAAATAAAATTTGGGTATCTGATCTACATTTCATTCACAGCAATGTATGAGCTAAAATAAACTATAAACTAAATGCAATGAGGTTTTACCTGTGAAATTTTTCTTAAAATTTCGTGCAATGTTTTATTTAATTTGACGGAATGCAGTAACTATGGCATACAACGGAAAGAAATGCAGTCCTTTATGGAGAGAGTATATCACACTACAAGAAGTGCAATAATTTTTTTTTTAATTTTTTTTTTACCTAATAGTTTTCGAAACGCTGGATAGTAAGTATTTCATATTGGCCGGAACACCGTTTCTCAGAACAGGCACCAGCTTTTGGCGAGCAGTGCAGCCACGACAAAAGACGCCTTCAGCGCGGAATGCAGAGAGAACGTCTGTAGTAGAGAAAGGGTTAGGACGTAACAGTAATCTACCTTCAGCAAAATATTGACCGTATACGAGGGGCGTTTGAAAAGTCCGTGCAAAGTCCGAGAGATGGCACTTCCGGCGCGTATCTAGGTCTTGTTTAGTTAGGTCATCTTTGGAAAGAACGCACACAAAGTTTCAGCAATATTCGTCTATTTCTGTGTGTTTGGCATTGGTGTGAATCAAGGAAGTCGAGTGATTGTCAAAAAATGGAAGAAAAAGAATTTCGTGTGGTGAGTAAACATTACTTTATAAAAGGCAAAAAGCCTCGGGAGACTAAAGAGACGCTTGATAAACTTTACGGTGACTCTGCACATTCGATTAGAACAGTTTATTATACGTGGTTTCAAAATTATCGGTGTGGCCATATGGGCAGAAGTGGTGCTGAATGTTCTGGGCGCCCTGTGGAGGTTACGACTCCAGAAAACGTTGATAAAATCCATGATATGGTGATGGATGACAGAAGAGTTAAGGTGCGTGAGATTGCTAGTGCTGTGGGCGTCTCGAATGAACGGTTACATAATATTTTGCATAAACATTTGGACGTGAGAAAGCTATCCGCAAGATGGGTTCCGCGATTGCTCACTCTGGATCAAAAACGGAATCGTGTGAAGTGTTGCAAGGATGGTTTGCAGCTGTTCAGGAAGAATCCGCTAAACTTTCGTCACTGTGGATGAAACATGGGTACATTGCTATCCTCCTGAGACCAAACAAAAATCTGAACAAGGGGTTACCAAGGGGGAATCTGCACCAAAAAAGGCGAAGACCATTCCTTCGGCCGGAAAGGTTGTGGCGACTCTCTTTCGGGATTTCGCAAGAGATAATCCTCATCGACTATCTGGGAAAGGGTAAAACTATTACAGGTGCTTATTATTCATCGTTATTAGACCGTTTGAAAACCGAGCTGCAAGAAAAATGCCGGCGATTTGACCGCTAAGAAGTCCTTTTCCATCACGACAATGCACCAGCACACACCTCAGCAGTTGTGGTCGCAAAATTATTGGAAACAGGATTCCAGCTCGTTTCACATCCCCCCCTATTCTCCAGACTTGGCTCCCTCGGACTACTATTTGTTCCCCAATTTGAAGAAATGGCTGGCGGGACAAAGATTTTATTCAAACGATGAGGTGATTGCAGCAACTAATAGCTATTTTGCAGACTTCGACAGTTCCTATTATTCGGAAGGGATCAACAAATTAGAACAGGATTGGACGAAGGAGACTATGTCGAAAAATAAAAAAGGTTTACCCCCAAACACGTAAGTACTTTTTTTTTCCACCGACTTTTCAAACGCCCCTCGTAACTACCAAATTTTTAAGGTACAGTAGGCTGTGTACACTTCTTCTGGGGGAACACATTGTCTAACTCAACTAATAACTGATGTAAGAAACGGCACTTTCGGAACCTTGCCCCCTCCTGGGTAAATTTCTGCGGTTGCTCATGTGTGTGGGCTTGCTAGCTGGGTTGTGTCGCCTTGTGCTGCTCCTGGGCTGGGTCAGGGACGGCTGTTGCCCGCTACTCCACGCTGCGCCACGTTATGCGGCGGGCGGCAATTTCCTGTCCCCTCCCTAATGACGGCGATGGCTGCGCTGCCCGCCGCTGACTCAACAGCCCCACCACACTGTCTCCTCTGCTTCCTCTTCTTTCTCGCCCTCCCTCCCTCCCTCCCCCCATTTCTTCCTTCCTCCACCCCTCCACCTCCCCCACCTGCCCAACCTCCCTTTCCTTCTCCACCCCTCCACCACACTCTCTTTCCTGCGCTACGGCCAAGCAACAGCCGTGCTTTATTACGAGTTCCACCGGAGCTCCTTGGATGTTTGCCGTCCTGGTCTCGCGGCACACCTTACCGAAGACAAAAAACTAGTGCATACTCGACATTACATTACGGCGCCGTCGTTAAGTCCAGTGTTGACTGCAATAGCAAAGCTAGGCCACTTTGCGTCATGTGTCCATAAATCACAACCTTTCCGCTCTCTCTCTCTCTCTCTCTCTCTCTCTCTCTCTTCTCTCTCTCTTCTCTCTTCTCTCTTCTCTCTCGCTCTCTCTCTCTCTCTATCTATCTCTCTCTCTCTCTCTCTATCTCTCTATCTTTCTCTTTCTCTCATCTCCTCATCTCTTGTTCACTGAAGCGCAAAAGAAACTGCGCCTATACAGGGTGTTACAAAAAGGTACGGCCAAACTTTCAGGAAACATTCCTCACACACAAATAAAGAAAAGATGTTATGTGGACATGTGTCCGGAAACGCTTAATTTCCATGTTAGAGCTCATTTTGGTTTCGTCAGTATGTACTGTACTTCCTCGATTCACCGCCATGATTTCATACGGGATACTCTACCTGTGCTGCTAGAACATGTGCCTTTACAAGTACGACACAACATGTGGTTCATGCACGATGGAGCTCCTGCACATTTCAGTCGAAATGTTCGTACGCTTCTCAACAACAGATTCGGTAACCGATGGATTGGTAGAGGCGGACTAATTCCATGGCCTCCACGCTCTCCTGACCTCAACCCTCTTGACTTTCATTTATGGGGGCATTTGAAAGCTCTTGTCTACGCAACCCCGGTACCAAATGTAGAGACTCTTCGTGCTCGTATTGTGGACGTCTGTGATACAATGCGCCATTCTCCAGGGCTGCATCAGCGCATCAGGGATTCCATGCGACGGAGGGTGGATGCATGTATCCTCGCTAACGGAGGACATTTTGAACATTTCCTGTAACAAAGTGTTTGAAGTCACGCTGGTACGTTCTGTTGCTGTGTATTTCCATTCCATGATTAATGTGATTTGAAGATAAGTAATAAAATGAGCTCTAACATGGAAAGTAAGCGTTTCCGGACACATGTCCACATAACAATTTTCTTTCTTTGTGTGTGAGGAATGTTCCCTGAAAGTTTGGCCGTACCTTTTTGTAACACCCTGTATATAAGTGTCTGGCGCAGTTTTTAGATCCGTTATTGCTGCTACAATGGCAGGTTATCAAGATTTAAGTGAGTTTGAACGTGTTATTATAGTCGACGCACGAGCCATCGGACACAGCATCTCCGATGTAGCGATGAAGTGGAGGTTTTTCTGTAAGACCATTTCGCGAGCGTACCGCGAATATCAGGAACCCGGTAAAACATCAAATCTCCGACATCGCTGCGGCCGGAAAAAATCCTGCAAGAACGGGGCCAACGACGACTGAAGAGAATCGTTCAGCGTGACAGAATTGTGCAACCCTTAAGCAAATTGCTGCAGATTTCAATGCTTGGCCATCAACAAGTGTCAGCATGCGAAGCATTCAACGAAACATCATCGATATGGGCTTTCGGAGCCGAGAGCCCACTCGTGTACCCTTGATGACTGCACGACAAAAAATTTAAGCGTCGCCTCGGCCTGTCAACACCGACATCGGACTGCTGACGACTGGAAACGTGTTGCCTGGTCGGACGAGTATCGTTTCGAATTGTATCGAACGGATAGACGTGTGCGGGTATGAAGACAGCCTCATGAATCCATGGACCCTGCCTGTTGCAGCAGACAGATGGTGGAGGCTCTGTAATGGTGTGCGGCGTGTGCGGTTGGAATGACATGGGACGCTTGATTCGTCTAGATACCAATCTGACAGGTAACACGTACGTAGTCATCCTGTCTGATCACCTGCATCCATTCGTCTCCTCTGTGTGTTCCGATGGACTCGTGCAATTGCAGCAGGACATTGCGACATCCCACAAGCTACAGAGTGGCCCGAGGAACACTCTTCTGAATTTAAAGGCTTCCGCTGGCCACCAAAATACCGAGACATGAATATTATTGAGCAAATCTAGGATTTCTTGCAACGTGCTATTCAGAAGAGATCTCCACCCCCTCGTACTCTTACGGATTTATGGACAGCCCTGCAGTATTCATGGCGTCAGTTCGCTCCAGCACTCTACTTCAGACATTAGTCGAATCCATGCCACGCCGTGTTGCGGCACTTCTGCGTGCGCGCGGGGTCCTACACGATATAAGGCAGGTGCAGCAGTTTCTTTGGCTCCTCAGTGTATATAAAAGGTAATGTTCCGACTCACTCACTCAATGACTTATCCTTGCCCAGTCCAAACAAGTAAAGATAGAAACTTTAAATCTACGGATGGTGTGGATCTTATATCGTAAACGTTGCCCAACATGGGATTTTTCCAAATTCCACCTCTCAGAAGATGAACTCGAGAACGAGAAGATTTCTGAAAACATGTCGCTATCAAGGCATTTCTGAAACTATACATACGGTTTCTCGGTCAGGAATATAGAAATACATGTTTTGGCATTTTTGGAAATTTAACCCTATGGTAATAAAATAGTGACAGCTTTTTTTGGAAATTCCTCATTATTAAAGGTCAACTGAAATATTTTTAAAGCAACGTCAACGACCACTGGTATTTAACTCCTCTTTGAGTGTTTTTGAAAACTGAATGCCTAAGGGGGGTGAAATAGGGGATGAGATTTTTTATGAAAATATTTTATTATGAAGTTAAATCTATGAAAATTTTAATTTGGCTTCTCAGGTAGAAATAAAAACTGTGTTTCACTGTTTTTGGAAATCCAACCCCTAAGAGGGTGAAATACGGTGAGACTCACACACTCGTCATCGCCCACTCCAAACCGCTAAAGATAGGAACGAAGTTCGGAGAGGGTGTGGGTCTTGAGAGTCTACCGCAGACGCCGTTTAAGAAGGGATTGTCCGAGATTCCAGTCCTAGGGGATGAAAGGCCTTTTGAAAGTATGTCACTATTGTTACTATTAAGAGAATTTTGAAGGTATAACTACGAAAACTGATGTTTTGTTTCTCAGTCAGAAAATAAAAAAACGGGTATGTCATCATGTTTGGAAATTGAGTGATGGGTAAAATAGTGAGTGGAAGTTTTTGAAAAGAAATACTTACCAAGGCTAGATCTATGACAGTTCTCAGCTAGAAACAAAAAAAAAGTGTGTTCAGTATATCTGGTAATTCACCCCCTAATGGAGTGCAATAGGGGACGAAATTCTTTAAGAAAATATTTCCTCACATTAAAAAAATTTTAATGCTAAATGTATGAAAATTGGTATTTCACTTCTTGGTGAGATTTAAAGAAATATTTTTTAGGGGATTAAATTTGCTATCGAATTATCTCCACAAGAACGCAAAAGGCATGGTTAACAAAAACTTTGGACTCCAGAATCGCTTTTTACTCAGAAGTGCGTTCGGAAAAGACCATGCTTTTATAGCCTTAATTGGCGTGAAAAGCTTAGAAGGTGCTGCACTTTGTGAACAACATAAAAATTCGATTACATAAAAGCAAAAAATCTCTGCAGGCCGTACAGCCTATGCAAGCGAAGCAGCGGGCGCTAAGTCTCTATATATAAAAGGCAATGTCCTGATTCATTCACTGACTCATCGTCCAGCCGAAACTGGTGAAGATAGAAACATGAAATATGGACATTATGTTCATGTCACACTGTAAGCATCGTTTAGTAAGGGTCTGTGAGAAATTCTACCACTAAGGAGGTGAACTATGAGGTGGGAGGTTTTTTGAAAGTATGTCACTATTAAGGCAATTTTGAAACTAGAACTACAAAAATTGGTATTTGAATTCTCTGTCGAAAATTAAAGTAAATGATTCAGCATTTTTGGAAATTCAATCAGGAGGATGATAAATAGTGGGTGATAGTCTCTTTGAAAAATGAATAACTTCTACAGTCCTAATAAAGCATTTTTAAAGCTACATCTATGAAAATTGATATTTGGCTTCTCGGAGAGGAGTTTAAAAACTACGTGTGTCAGTGTTTTTGGAAATTCAACCCACAAGGGGATGAAATAAAGAATGGAAAATTCTTATGAAAATATTTTGTTGCATTAAAACATTTGTAAAGCTAAAGCTATGAAAATTAGTGTTTGTCTTCGAAAGAAATATGTGTTAGGCGATAAAAATTTCTTTGGAAATATCACCACAGGACCTCAAAAGGCAGGACTAACAACGATCTCAGTCTAGCTGCCAGAAACGAATTTTGGACAGAAATAAGTTCGGAAAAGACCATGTTTCTGTGGCCTTAATTAGTGTGCAAAGTTTAGATGATACAATTCATGAGCAACGTTGAAGGCGAGCGAAGCAGTGGGCATTAAGCTAGTTATTTATGTAGCACTGCCATCTGTAGGGTCTATATTTAACTTCTGGTTTGTAGTTTGG
This sequence comes from Schistocerca serialis cubense, assembly GCF_023864345.2. Classification (NCBI taxonomy): domain Eukaryota; kingdom Metazoa; phylum Arthropoda; class Insecta; order Orthoptera; family Acrididae; genus Schistocerca; species Schistocerca serialis. Next base: position 31,931,607 of record NC_064649.1, read on the forward strand.
CCCTAGTATTTTAGTTTTCTAGAACCGCGCGACCGCTACGGTCGCAGGTTCGGTTCCTGCCTCGGGCATGGATGTGTGTGCTGTTCTTAGGTTAGTTAGGTTTAAGTAGTTCTAAGTTCTAGAGACTGATGACCTCGGATGTTAAGTCCCATAGTGCTCAGAGCCCTTTGAACCATTTTATTTTAGTTTTCAACGAGCAACTACCGACTGCCCCGCTCTCACAGTTCCTTAAAGAGTCAAACTCCCACGTATAAAACAAATTTACACGGCTGATTACTTTATAGATGAGATAATGTGTTAAATATTTGACGTTATGGATGTAAAACCTGTACGGTTGAAGACGTAAATTCCTAATTATGTTGGTCTTATTACTTATGATTTATTTATACATGGAATAAGAAAAAAGTCGAAAGCAAAACTGATTTTGGTTTTGGATCACTTTAGCATTCCCGCTCCGTTTGAACAAAAACTGGTTTTTCACGCGTATCGATGTTAATGAACTGAACTGAACTGAATGTCGTAGGATCGTATACTTTTGTAGGTACATTTAATAGTACATGTCTTGAAGGTAAGTTGAGCTCGTCTGACGTCATTAACATTGACACGCGTGGTACACCAGTTTGTCTTCAAACGCAGTGCGAATTACCTTTGATAGTGATTCAAAACCAAATGCAGTTTTGCTTTCGACCGCTAGTAATAAGACTAACATAATTCGGTTTTTGCGTCCTCAAACGACAGTAAGTGCTCAGCACAACCTACAGTGCAACACCCTTACAAGCTTTTCAGCCCATTTCTGACCACCCTGTTTATATGGTCTTTTCTAAATGGCTTCGTCCGCATATACGTTCCACACATACACTGGTGTCCAAAATTCGAGCAACAAACGGAAATTTTGCAAGGTTGCTTTCATTTTACCATAAAAGCAGGTGATAGTAAAGTAGAAACAATGCAAAGAATTCAAAACGTAAACTACTAACGGTAGACAAAAATGTTCTTCGTATTTTCCAACTTAACAGATTTGCACACACACATTGCAACAACTGGTCAGTGTGTCTGTATGGGGTGTGACCATCTCTGGCAGCAATACAGACCTGACAGCGTATCGGCACGCTTTGAATGATGTCCCCTGTCTTACGTTGAAGCAATAACGCCCATTCTTCCCGCAGAGCTGCTCGCAGTCTTGGAGAGCGGTTGGTGGATGATTACGTGATGCAACCCGGTTCCCTAGTGCATCGCAGACAGGCTCTATGGGAGTCAGATCGGGCGAGCGAGCAGACCGCGCCATGCATGCAATATCTTCCATTCCCAAGAAAACATCAACCACCTGTGCTCTGTAACGTCGAGCGTTATCGTCCATCGGTATGAAGTCTGGGCCCACTGCACCTTGCAACAACCGCAAATGAGGTCCGAATACCATGTCAGAATATCTGACAGCAGCTAAACCATACAATTTTATGAGTGGTAAACATAATCTCTGCCAACGCCATTAGGGATCCTCCTCATTACTGGTTTCTTTTCACAATGTTTGGGTCCCAAAATCGAGTTCCACGTCCCCTCCACATGCGAATCCATCGATAATCACTCACCAGGCTAAATCGAGACTCATCTGTGAAAACAATATTGGCTCACTGTTGGACCGCCCAGGCGGTATGTTGACGACTCCAATCTGGGTCTTCCCTTCTGTGAAGAGGTGACAGAGGTCTCTGACAATAAAGGTCACTCTGCTGAAGCCCTCTGCACACAGTATGCCTCCTCATACGTCCAGTGGGTGCTGCGAGCTCACATGTCAGTTGCCATCCAGTACTAAGCCGTTACTATTGTGCCCTTACAGCCAAATGACAGTCCTCTCTTCTGAAGTCACACATGGTGACCCTGCCCTGATCTTCAAGATACAGTCTTGGTCTCTCTAAACTGTTGGCACATCCGAGAAATAACAGAATGATTCACACTAAGCCATTGGGCCACATCGGTTTGTAACTGTCCTGCTTCCACTCTTCCTGTGGCCCTCCACCACGGATATTTTGTTAGGCATGTTCTCTGCCCCTTACTGCACCATCTGTGACTGCGTGCGCAGTGACTGTGGATGTGGGACTACCTGGCAAACACTAACTCATTTCGTAGGTGTCCTGACATTATGGCATGGTTGTCCATTGACGTCTTCCATGCAGAACTAGATTGTATGGACATTTGGTTAACAGTTTGTGTGATTACATCGTGAATTAGACACAGCAAGCACGGAGAAATAACGGTTTGTTACTTCAATTGTGGACATCAGTGTATATTGAACACACCTTCTCCTCGTATCTGTCCACTTTATCCTCAGTTTGTCAATCTCCTCTTTTCCACTCCCACTGTCCCTTCATCTCCTCCTCTCCTCTCTTCATCCATTTCCTCCATTCCCTGTCTGGCGACATCTCCCTCCTCCCTCCCTCTGTTCTTATCTTCGTACACCTCTCTGTTTCTATCTCCTCACCCCCCCCCCCCCCCTTGCTCCTTTTCCACGTGTAGACTACTTCCCTACACCTTTCACCTACCTCATGCATCTCCCCCCTCATAGTACCTCCTCTCCCCGGCTGTACATCTCATACTGTCCATCTCATACTGTCCTCAGCCATGGTCATCTAGCCCCTGGAATACAGCTCAAAAAGCAGGCCAGTATTGTTTCGACAGCATGCTGTCATACAAAGCAGTCTACACATCAGGGACTTTAAATCGTTCAGTTGCCCATGGAAAATAGGTCGGTAAGTCAGATCAATACTACTTTAACACAACCAACAGATCTGTCATGCAGGGCAGCCTACATGTTGGGACCTCGAAAATTTTCTTGCTTGTGATATATTGGTTGCCCTGCAAGGCACATAGATTTGGCAGGCTGATATTGTTCCAACACAACATGCCTACCGCCAACTGCAGCGTAGAAGCCAGGGGCTGGAAAAAAACTCGTTTTTGCCCCTTTCTCTACTGCTGTTAGGGCTAAGTGGTTATAAATACTAGTGAGAAGTGCCATTCATGTGCCAAACCAAGGGTTTGGGAAGATCTCTCTCTCTCTCTCTCTCTCTCTCTCTCTATATATATATATATATTGCAGTTCATACACTATGTTATTAAAAGTACACGCACATCTGGCTGAAAATGACTTACAAATTCGTGGCACCCTCCATCAGAAATGATGGAATTCAATATGGTGTTGGCACACTCTTAGTCTTCATGACAGCTTCCACTTTCGCAGGCATACGTTCAATCAGGTGCTGGAAGGTTTCTTGGGGAATGGCAGCCTATTCTTCACGGAGTTCTGCACTGAGGAGAGGTATCGATATCAGTCGTTGAGGCCTGGCACGAAGTCGGTGTTCCAGAACATCCCAAAGGTGCTCTGTAGGATTCAGGTCAGGACTCTGTGCAGGCCAGTCCCTTACAGGGATGTTATTGTCGTGTAACCACTGCGCCACAGGCCGTGCATTATGAACAGGTGCTCGAGCGTGTTGAAAAATGTAGTCGACACCCCCGAATTGTTCATAAACTGTGGGAAGCAAGGAGGTGCTTAAAACATCAATGTAAACCTGTGCAGTGATAATGCCACGCAAAACAACAAGGCGTGCAAGCCCCTCGCCATGGTAAAACACCACCATACCATGACACCACCGTCTCCAATTTTACTGTTGGCACTACACACTCTGGTAGATGACGTTCCGGGCATTCGCCATTCGCACACCCTGCCATCGGATCGCCACATTGTGTACCATGATTCGTCATTCCACGCAACGTTTTCCCACTGTTCAATCGTCCAATGTTTACGCTCCTTACACCAAGCGAGGCGTCGTTTGGCATTTACCGGCGTGATGTGTGGCTTATGAGCAACCGCTCGACCATTAAATCCAAGTTTTCTCATCTCCTGCCTAACAGTCATAGTAGCTGCAGTGGATGCTGATGCAGTTTGGAATTTCTGTGTGATGGTCTGGATAGATGTCTGCCTATTACACATTACGACCCTCTTCAACTATCGGCGGTCTCTGTCGGTCAGCAGACGAGGCCGGCCTGTACGCTTTTGTGCTGTACGTGTCCCTTCACGTTTCCACTTCACTGTGACATCGGAAACAGTGGACCTAGGGATGTTCAGGAGTGTGGAAATCTCGCTTACAGGCGTATGACACAAGTGACACCCAATCACCTGACCACATTCAAAGTCTGTGAGTTCCGCGGAGCGCCCCATTCTGCTCTCTCACGATGTCTGATGACTACTGAGGTCGCTGATGTGTAGTACCTGGCAGTAGGTGGCAGCATAATGCAGCTAATATGAAAAACGTGTGTTTTGGTGGTGTCCAGACACTTTTGATAACATAGTGTATATGTGTATTATTTTTTTCATACAACGCTGTGCTCCAAATGTTTCTCAGCAAATCTTTCGTGGGATTGATGTTCATAAAAATCACAGTATGGGGTAACCAGAATGTTTCGAATTAAAAAATTGTATGTCCATCTTTATACTGACGGTTGCGAGACCTCGGCTGTTCTGTACGAAATGTCGAATCAAAACCGTCTACATATCCAAATAGTTAAATTATTGAGCAGCCAATTTAGGCGGTATATTGCACCACCTTCAGCCCCGTGTGTACAGACAACAGTGTTAACAGTATGAAATATTTTACAAAAGGGGGTGGTGCAAGTAATATATACAGTGGTAGTATGTAGTAACATATAAAATACCAAACTTTACAGGGAGTAACATCAAAGTTGAAGATAGAATTAAGGAATAAAATAAGAGAATAGTTACACACCATACTAAAATAAACTAGGGAACAAAATATATATGCCATATAATGTTAAAAAAAGAACCTACTAAACGGAAGTTAATTGCATGTTGTGTAGGTCATACTATGCTTGTTTTTCCCTGCTTAAGGACTATGTGACATGTATAGGTACGTGTCTTTTGTTGTGATTGAAATGAGTGCGTTTCTAATGCACCTTATAAATAAATGATTGATAGATTGCATTGGTGTAACTTTATATACTTGCTTTATTGGTTGTTATTAGTATATGGAACCTGATGATACAGAAAGTTGCAGGACTGACGTCCAGCCAGTGTTTGTTTTATTAGTATATGGCAACATAAAATTTTAGCTTCACTTTGTACCCATCAGTGTATGACCATCATTGCCTTGCTCGAGATGTTTCACGAGCATTAACCTGAGTATTACACCTTGATTATCTATGCATAACGTGCGATATTGACCTCCGTTTAGTAGGTTCTTTGCCGAACGGAGTGGCCGAGCGGTTCTAGGCGCTACAGTCTGGAACCGCTACGGTCGCAGTTTCGAATCCTGCCTCGGGCATGGGTGTGTGTGATGTCCTTAGGTTAGTTAGGCTTAAGTGGTTCTAAGTTCTAGGGAACTGATGACCTCAGCAGTTAAGTCCCATAGTGCTCAGAGTCATTTGAACCATTAGTAGGTTCTTTGATACGGTTATAAGGCATACATATTTTCTTCCCTAGTTTATATTAATACAGTGTGCCTCTGTTCTCTTACTTTATTCCATACTTATCCTTAACTCTGATGTTTCTCCCGGTACAGTTTGGTACTGTTATGTTACTACATATTACCACTGTATGTAAGACTTGCACCGCCCCTTTTGTTAAGTACTTCATATTGTTAACATTGTTGTCTGTGCACAGGGGCCTGAAGATGATATGATATATCGCCGAAACTGGTTCCTCGATCAAATAACGATTTGGAAATTTAGACGGCTGAAAGGTGATTAGATTGACATTCTTCAAAAATTTTGATCGGTAGCCAGACGTGCGACATACGTTTCAGCGCTCACATTGCTGCTGCTACGTAGTTGCATGCGAAATGTCAGCAGGTGAATTCCGTTCGTTGTTGGCTCCGGAGCGGCACGAGCCGCAACCTTGCGCCGAAGCCAAGCCCTGCAAATAACCCAGCGGCCGGTCCTGTGGGTTGCTCCACCCTCCACCTGCTCTTCTCAATGGCTCACTGTGCACAGCCGTGTTCACTACTTTGCGACGCTCCGTGGACGAGGCTGTGGCTCCGTCAGTGCAGGGCCGCCCGCGAGTTTGCGGAGCACGGCAATGCGAGGCACGGGGTAAGACCACACGGGCTCAGTCGTAGGCGGGGCGGATGGCAGATGCCGGTTCATTGGTGAGCTACCAGGAAAATAGTCAGTCTACAAATGACACTGATTACCATGCGCTTGTGCAATCTGAGACGTTAGCTAAACCTGCTGGGCAGAACAGGTGATTACAACTGTGGCAAGGGCCAGTTTCACCCTAAAATTGTAATTTATTGTAATTTAATAACACATTTACAACCAAAGCGGCACATAGCCGGACTTCTACAACTACGAGTTTCAAACTCCAAATCTTTCACGGCTGAAGGCCTCCAAACAAGAAATCTTAAAAATCAACAAGGTACATTTTAAGTGACTCAAAACACGCAGGCCGGCCGGGGTGACCGAACGGTTCTAGGCGCTACAGTCTGGAAACGCGCGACCGCTACGGTCGCAGGTTAGAATCCTGCCTCGGGCATGGATGTGTGTGATGTCCTTAGGTTAGTTAGGTTTAAGTAGTTCTAAGTTCTAGGGGACTGATGACCTTAGAAGGTAAATCCCATAGTGCTCAGAGTCATTTGAACTATTTTTTTGAAAACACGCAGTTGCAATTACAAATAAAAGAACTGATATATATATATATATACACCAAATATGTGTATGTATTGAGCTGTCAAAACTACACACCGTGTTGGACAGCGACAATAGGTGAGGAAAGGACACTGCCTGAAATTACGTTAGTGGCCAGGGCAGGTAATCAGAACACTGACGGCCACAAGGCAGGAAAATTCCGCTGGTGCACTCGAATTGTAGACAACCAATACAGTTTATATATATATATATATATATATATATATATATATATATATATATATATATATATATATATATATATATATATATATATATATATATAGCACAGCTAGGGTGAAAGCCTCAAAGCAAGGGTGGATAGATAAAAATAAACAAAATCCAATACAAACGGCTGAAGGCCCACAATAAAATTTTCAAAATTTTAAGATAAATTACCATAACCTTTCAAAGGAAGAAGGCCGCAATGTTTAAGCTTGAAAGGTAATTTTAAGAATAAGGTTACAAGGCTGAAGGCTCACAGTTGGTTTTTCCAAAATTTTAAAAAATATAACCATAAGCCTTAAGTTCTACGTAGCTGAAATCGGACTAAAAGAAAAGAAAAGACAACAAAATGACAATAACCTTTCAGTAAATATCCACTTGCCGGAATTCGAACTTACCTACATAAAACACAGTAAAACCAAGAATATTTTTATCATTGGCTGTGATACATTATAAACAGACAATTAAACACCGGTGAGAAAGACGGTAAAGACAACTGCACTCACAAGCCTCCAGGGGGTTCGGTCTGCCCTCGTTCACTTAGGTGAGACAGGTGGTGAGCCCAACTACACTTCATCCGTCGGAACCCAATCAGGGGACAGCCACTGACCGACCGACACAACGACTTGCTTGCCACCAATCGGTACATCAGAATTCAAACACAAAATGTTACGGGCGTCATTATACACAATCAAATACACTCCTGGAAATGGAAAAAAGAACACATTGACACCGGTGTGTCAGACCCACCATACTTGCTGCGGACACTGCGAGAGGGCTGTACAAGCAATGATCACACGCACGGCACAGCGGACACACCAGGAACCGCGGTGTTGGCCGTCGAATGGCGCTAGCTGCGCAGCATTTGTGCACCGCCGCCGTCAGTGTCAGCCAGTTTGCCGTGGCATACGGAGCTCCATCGCAGTCTTTAACACTGGTAGCATGCCGCGACAGCGTGGACGTGAACCGTATGTGCAGTTGACGAACTTTGAGCGAGGGCGTATAGTGGGCATGCGGGAGGCCAGGTGGACGTACCGCCGAATTGCTCAACACGTGGGGCGTGAGGTCTCCACAGTACATCGATGTTGTCGCCAGTGGTCGGCGGAAGGTGCACGTGCCCGTCGACCTGGGACCGGACCGCAGCGACGCACGGATGCACGCCAAGGCCGTAGGATCCTACGCAGTGCCGTAGGGGACCGCACCGCCACTTCCCAGCAAATTAGGGACACTGTTGCTCCTGGGGTATCGGCGAGGACCATTCGCAACCGTCTCCATGAAGCTGGGCTACGGTCCCGCACACCGTTAGGCCGTCTTCCGCTCACGCCCCAACATCGTGCAGCCCGCCTCCAGTGGTGTCGCGACAGGCGTGAATGGAGGGACGAATGGAGACGTGTCGTCTTTAGCGATGAGAGTCGCTTCTGCCTTGGTGCCAATGATGGTCGTATGAGTGTTTGGCGCCGTGCAGGTGAGCACCACAATCAGGACTGCATACGACCGAGGCACACAGGGCCAACACCCGGCATCATGGTGTGGGGAGCGATCTCCTACACTGGCCGTACACCACTGGTGATCGTCGAGGGGACACTGAATAGTGCACGGTACATCCAAACCGTCATCGAACCCATCGTTCTACCATTCCTAGACCGGCAAGGGAACTTGCTGTTCCAACAGGACAATGCACGTCCGCATGTATCCGGTGCCACCCAACGTGCTCTAGAAGGTGTAAGCCAACTACCCTGGCCAGCAAGATCTCCGGATCTGTCCCCCATTGAGCATGTTTGGGACTGGATGAAGCGTCGTCTCACGCGGTCTGCACGTCCAGCACGAACGCTGGTCCAACTGAGGCGCCAGGTGGAAATGGCATGGCAAGCCGTTCCACAGGACTACATCCAGCATCTCTACGACCGTCTCCATGGGAGAATAGCAGCCTGCATTGCTGCGGAAGGTGGATATACACTGTACTAGTGCCGACATTGTGCATGCTCTGTTGCCTGTGTCTATGTGCCTGTGGTTCTGTCAGTGTGATCATGTGATGTATCTGACCCCAGGAATGTGTCAATAAAGTTTCCCCTTCCTGGGACAATGAATTCACGGTGTTCTTATTTCAATTTCCAGGAGTGTATGTGTGTGTATTGAGCTGTCGAAACTACACGCCATGTTGGACAGTGACAACAGGTGAGGAAAGGACACTGCCTGAAATTACGTTAGTGGCCAGGGCAGGTAATCAGAACACTAACGGCCACAGGGCAGGAAAATTCCGCTGGTGCACTCGAATTGTAGTGAACGAATATAGTTGATTCCACCGCATGGCGGCTAAATTTCACCACTACAAATACTCGGTGTTGTTCACAGGAAAACCTCCCCAACAGCAAATCATCGAAACGAACCACACAACATGAATGGACGTGGCTTGGGTAGTAGAAACCACTACTCAACTTTGACGTCCAGGGTCGGTGAACCACGGAGCTCGTAGCGATCGGACAGCTCCACACACGCTCGGACACTGCGCAGGGACCGCCAGAGGACGCATCCGACTGCACCGCGCGGAGATAACTTCCCTGGTCCGCAGCAACCCACCGACCACACTCAGAATGCCGACAACATTTAAAATAGTCGTCAGTGGAAATAACGCGAAAGCGAGCGCGCGCGCGCGAGCGCACACGCACACACACACACACACACACACACACACACACACACACACGACTCATGAACGATCGGCGAGCCAGAACGCGTCGTCCGGTTGGACGACCGACCGACGATCCACCAAGACAGTGGCCCGTCTCAAGTGATGCGTGGCGGCAATGGTCGGGCGAACCACGTAGACGCAGACCTCTGCTCCAAAGCAACTGCACTAGTGCCGCATTGTTAACTCCCCGACTGGCAGGTCCGGAATGCGCTCCAGACGCGCTCCAAATGACTGGCAGACCCGAACTCGCGCCCCAAACTGCGTTACGACAGACAACGACCGGGAAGTAATAGCAGTCGAGCGAAGATACTACATTGAATATACCGATACGCGCTGCTAGCGCAGCTCATAGTCAGGCAAAGCAACAACTCAGTGACGCCAGTAATTTAAATTAACATAGTGAGATGGAAGTACGTTAAAAACAAGGTGTGAAATACATTATGGCTGGAACAGGGACCACGCACGGCTCACTGTCCATTCTTCAGTATTGCTCAGATCTGTGGGACTAGAAACAAATAGCTGTAACGGAGAATACAGAATGTGTAGAGAGAAGGGCAGTTTGTCTGATTCACGAGTTAACGTCGCTGAGGTGTTGAAAATCTGAAGCGTCTGACGCTTTAAGATAGACGAAAGCTGTCCCGCTGTGGCTTATGGCACTTCACTCGAGTTTTTCATGGGGTTGTCCTTGAGAGTTGCTACGAGGGGCTTTTTTCCCGATAACCTTTGAAGAAATATAGAGAGATCGTTAACCTTCGAGCAGACACGCTAGGGTATTGAGTACCCCCTGCGTAATGCTGTATCTCAACCCTTCCGTGAGCCGTGGGAAACATGCTTCCCACTACAGTGAACTCGCTCCTAGCCCCGTGGGATTCACAGTTCCCACCTCTGTACGGTGCTACCACCTAGTGAACAGTATAGGGTACTACTTCTAATTGGAAGTTCCCGCCGTTTTTGCTGTACCTTCGCGCAGAGGCATTGTGCAGATGAGTGTTGCTCTGTAGAGGAGCCTTTCAGTGCTGTTTGCGTGACATTTTGTGATTTCTTTCCTCAAAGCTATAGTGTAAGGTAAATACTTTTGATTTACCCAAATTTATGAAGGAAAACGTAAAATTGGAACGAGGAGAATTCCAGTTTGAAACAAAAGGAGCCATTTCTGCAGTAAAATGGATGGATAGCCGTCCAGTCACTTTCCTGTCCTCAATTCATGACCCATGAGAAACAGCCACAGTGAAAAGGAAAAACAAGGACGGTACTAGTACAGAGATTTCTTGTCCTGAAGTTGTGGCTGAATACAACAAAGTAATGGGTGGTGTCGATAAGTTTGACCGATTACGAGAAAGGTATGCTATTGGCAGACGTTCTGTAAAATGGTGGCACAGAATATTTCATTTCCTGGTGGACGTTGCTGCAGTGATCAGTTTTATCCTGTGGAAAATAAGTAAAAGAGAAAGTGGACAGCATGATCAGCTCACATACAGGCTCCATCTAGCCAGACAACTGATCACTGGCCTCTCATCCCAAAAAAGGCGTGGACAAAAACCTGTCTTTCTGGCAAAAAAGGGGTAAAGTACCTGAAGAGCTTCGTAATGTGGCTGTAGGGGAGCATCAACCCATTTTAGGAGAAACCTACTGGACGTGCCGTCATTGTAGTACCAAAGCTGCGGAAAAGAGCACTCGCTGTGTTTGTACATATTGTCAAATACCACTTTGCATAGACCCATGTTTCAGAAAATTTAATGGCAAGTAATTGAGAACAATCATTGTAACAAGAGATGTAAATTTATAACATAAATATGACATATATTGAAAAAGTGGTTTTTGTTATTTAACTCCAAGGAAGGGCAGTGGGAAGAATACTTCCCACCTTGTAGTGTGACCTCACTTTCACAGTTTGAGCAAACTTGATATTCAGTATGATAAATATACCTATCTATTAACTACTATCTGCTCTCCATCCATTAAAAAAAACTGCTCAATAATTTTGCCCACGAAAGGGTTTACGCAGAGCCCTGTGGCGTGGCGGCTCTGGGTGTTTGTTTACTTGACCCTCCTGTCGCCTTCCTGTACCGCCTTTCTCGACTCAGAGCCCCCAGTACTGCGTTGTTTCGCAAGCAAAACGTAGCGGGGCGCTGCGTATGTCACGCACCCCCTCAGATGACACTTGTTTCTTTCTGACAATTTTGAATGTGCGTCCCATTTTTGCCACTTTATCGAAGCAAAGGATTGAACCGTAAAAGTACCCTTTCACTACAGTAGTTATTACAGCGATCCAAAAATACGTAAGTAATTTTTTGTGATATAAGGGTCGTTGGTCGAGTCCAAAGATTTTATGAAGCTTGAGGAGACACCTGCGAACCTTAGAGATCTCGACAAAGCCGTGAGACCTGGAATAAATCTTCTTGAGTTAACTGAAAGCGAAGGTTGTCTGAGTGATGCAGTAGTTCATTTTAGCGACAGGACCATGGAATTAACTCCCAACAGAAAGGCGAAAGTGGGAATGAGGAAGAAAGTAGTTCAGAAATTGATTTTTTTCTTACGAAAAGACAAACTATCAAAATGGAGTAAAAAAACTGGCCTCTAAAAGAACTAAGCAACAACAAAAAATTGTGAAAGTTTCACTCGGTCTCACAAGCTATTCAAACAATATTTCTAATGAAACTGATGCGTTTTCCAAGCTGTTTGAAACTGATATGATAGATATGACAGTATCCTATACTAACAAATATACTGAGAACCTTAGAAAAAACTACAAACGTAATAGAGATTGTACGGATAGATGTGAAATTATGGTACTATTCGGCGTTTTGTTTTTTGACAGATGTAAAGAAAGGTCAACATGGGAGTGAGACGGTTCGGGTGCAGGTATGGGTATCCAGAGGGCCACAATGAACAATAAGAGGTTTCTGTTTGTAACGCGTTGTATGAGGTTTGACGGCGTTTCCACTTCAAATAGAAGGAGAAAACTTCACGAGTTACCTGCTGTCAGAAAGTTTTACATTTCTTTACACTCAACCTGAAACGATCTTACAATCATACTGAATATGTGACGATCGATTAAATGTTGCTTTTATTTACAGGTCACTGCTCCTGGATCCAGTATATAGCATCAAAACCCGACAAATACGGGATAAAAATATTTGCCACGTCTGACGCTGAGAGTTTTTATGCCAGTATTGAATAGTATCTGGGAGAGCAACCAGATGGAATATTTCAAGTACCAAACAGCCAGCAGAAATTGAAAAAAGGCTTGCCAGCGACATCGAAGGTAGAGATAGAAATGTCACCATTGACAATTGGTACACGAGTTGCCCGTTAGCGAAAGACACGTTAGAGAAAAAATTGTCCGTCCTAGGCACTCTTCGCAAGAACAAAAGGGAACCCTGCCTGAATTTTTGCCTCTTAAAAACCAAACTCTCGGAGTTTCGAAATTTAGCTTTCAAGGTAATAAATTTCTTTTCTCATACTCGTTCAGTGATATTTCTGACCACAATTCATAGTACGAATGATATCGACCCCAAAACAGAAAAGCCAACCATCATTATTGATTACAATCGCACTAAAGTAGGAATGAATATTGTGGACAAAATGATAGCTGGATATGGTTTCCACAATTACAAGGAGATGACCTATGATGTCATTTTATACTGTGCTAAATATAGCCGTGATTCACTTTCCAAACAACAAGGAACCGCCAAAATTCGATGTATTTTATCATTTATTTATATTTTTTGAAGAATTTAGCGTTTGCGTTTATGAATGAACACTTGAAAAATAGATAGAAAATCATATCACTGTCGCCCGATGTTTCGGAATTTCTAAGAAGGAAATTTCCTTCAGAAGAAGTCATTGACGCACCAGGGCCGTCAGAGAAATGAAGAAAGGGTGTTGCCGTGTGTGTGGAAGGAAAAAGACAACTCCACGATGAAAGTTTGTGTGGAGTGCAATAAGTTCACTTCCCAAGGGCACATGATTAGAGAACCTACGTTCGTTACACGTTATCAAGAGAAGACTGACTGATATCTCATTTATTATTCTTGTGCAGTTGATTTATTTGGGGTACAATATCTTTGTAAGGATTTAACATAAAGTAATTAAAATTAAAATGTATAGTCATCTTTAGATTACTTAAAAGTTAATTTTCTGTCATATATAATTTAAGGGGAGGTTTACTATCGTCGACCCGAAAAAAGCATATCCTTTGAGAATTTTTTTCTCGGGATATATTATACATATCAATGTCAAATTTGGTCAAAATGTTATTGATATTTCCTCTACAAAATGGATTTTTTTCGACCGGAAATGTCGAAGAGCAAAGGCGGAACTGCCCTCGGAACGAAACAAAATTTCGATGTAGACCTCCACGCGCGGTATGTCACAGGTCAGCCGGCTCGTCTGAAATCAAAATTGAGTTGACATTAGCGAAGTATATAAGATTATTTAGGAGCTGTACATCCCTTAAGTTATTTGGACCATAGGAAACAAAATGGCGCCCATTTGAAAAAAAAAGTGTTTTTCATCGATTTTTCGACTTCGTCGGCCAAGTAAAAATATTTATTGTTGATGGATCGGATTAAAAGTGGTACAACTCCTAGACAATTTAGTTAGCTTCGTCGGAAACGAAGAATCATGCTAATAGGTTCAGTATATTTGAAGTTACCATACCGCGCGAAAAAATTTATTTCGAGAAAAACGCGTTTGAAGTTTTGACTACATATATATACAATATTATGCAACTTACGTTCAATCTGCTATTCCGGGTCCATGAACTAGTCCTTCCTCTTCCTCAGAGAGGGCGTTCTGCTCGATCTGGGCCATCCTGCGCTGCTCCAGAGCCGCTCGTACGGCCGGTGACAAGCGGTTTTCGGCCGCTTGAATCCGGTGCTCGTCCGAATGCTTGGCGAACTGCGTCGAATAGAGTCCCAGGGTGACGTCCATCGTTGTGACGGTCTTCAGAATTGCTGAATACCCCTCGTTGAAGCTGCTCACTGCCAGGAAAGTCGCAATCTCCACAGTCTTCGCACCAGAATGCAAATGCTTGGGGGCTAACTTCCAAACACACACGTTCAAACTTTCATTTGAATTTTGTGTGTTTCCTCCCAAGCACCGGTAGAATCACTAGTCCTTCGAAAGGGCCTCGTAGATCGGATGAATCACTTTTTGAACTTCTTTGGGAAGCGGCTGGTCGTGTTGACATTGGTCCAGGTGTCCGGTAGCCTCTGCAATGCGCCACTTGCAACAACTAGTTTCCCCAGCCGGACAATTTTGGTGTTGTGAGTGGTCATCCGTCGAACACTTCTGGAAATACGTTGCCCAAATTGCCTTCTTCATCTGTTCCACCAAATTGGAATGCCGTCGAATTGCCAAGCCGTAGTACATGGTAAGCTTCTTGATCACTTTATCGGTTTTAGTCATGGACAAGCGGCTACGAAGTCGAAATTCCAGAAAAAACTGGTGCGTGAAACAGGCCGATTTCAAACAGGTGCATTTTTTTTTTTTTTTTTTTTTTGTTCAACCGCGAATAACACACATGTCCGTTCCGTATTCGGAAAAACCGTTTCAAGGGTGAGTTCTAAACACTTTTATGGATCCAAAAATGCAATTTTAAAAAATCGATTTTTTGAAAGAAAAGATAATAAACCTCCCATTAAATAACGTATTTCTTCCCATTGTTACGTATCTGATCGTAAATTCCTTCATCCAGATACTGATTACAGCTTCTGAAACAAATATATAAAAGTAATACTACAAAATATAATCATTTAACTGATTCCTAAAGAAATTATAACTTATCATAGAAGGTAGGGTACTGAATACTGGCGCCTACTCATGGAAATACATTTATAAAATCGGCGCGCCCGCACAAAGTTTAAAACCACGATTAGCTTCCGACCGTCGATGTTTGCACTCATTTTTTTTTCTGCTGGTGTTAGCTCTTGTTAAGGGGAAACGTCCATGAAATTTACCGAAAATGGCAATTTTCAATTTAATTTTCATCTATCAGTAGAAGTCATGGGCAATAGGTTCTCAGCGTTTCGAGGATGAAATCGTATCCAAAGTGCCTGAAAAGTAATCACACATGTGAAGCGACCTTCCAACCACGCCCATTTTTTGGAACAATACTACAGTATCTACAGGTTCGGAGGGATAATATGCCTACATTCAGAAGAGGAGGCTTCTAAATTGTCTCTTCAGTTTTGTCAAACACACTTCCAGGTTTCGCCGATCCTGAATTTATAAAAAAGTGTGTGCATGGGAAAATCAAGAATTCAAATAAGCTTTCGAATTCACTCACATGGAGCGATGTCCTAAAACCACATTTTCCTTCTGCTGCAGTTGTCGTAATTGCAACTTACGATGTAGTTCTTGTATCTATCGGTGGTAACATGGGGAGGATGAAGGGATTGGACAGAATGGCATTTGAGATAGGAAATTTCATCGAAATTATGACCACTTGCTCAATACCTTGCTTATCCGTCTTTGGAACGAAATGCATAAGTGATCTTGCATACCAGTGATCCGACAGTTTGTTGGTAGGTATGTGGCGTTAGATGTCTGTGTACAGGTCATGTAATTCGCGTAAATAACGGGCCGCTGATTTGCATACGCGGTGATGGTGCCGGATAGCGACTAAGATGGGTTCTGTAGGATTTACATAAAGAGAATTCGGCCGCCGAGACATCAATGAGAATTCACTATAATGCTCCTCAAACCACTGTAGCTCGGTTCTGGCTCCGAGACACGGACAATTACACTGCTGAAAGATGAGATCGCAGTCGGGGAAGACATCTAGGGTTACAGGTGGTTCGCACTGTCAGCGTGTCTTCGATAACAACCACAGGTCCTACGCAAGCGGAGGAGAATGTCTCCCACAGCATAACACTGCCGCCGCCAGCCTGCGTCCGTGTCGCGCTACACGTTTGTAGCCGCCGTGCACCTCGATGACTGTGGTTGTGGAGATGAGAAGCGACCCAGTGTAGCAAAACTGAGATTCACCTGAAGAGCCGACACGTTTCCATTGATAGACAGTCGAATCCCGACGGTCCCGTGCCCACTGCAGTCGTAACTGACCATGTAGTTGGGTCGACGTGTCAACACGTAAAGGTGGTCTGCTGCGGAGCTCTGTGTTCAACAATGTACCATGAACGGTGTGCTCCGAAACACTTGCCACGTTCCGCGTGCTCTCTTTCGGCAGAGATGCCACAGATCACCATGTATTCCTCCCTTACAGATCAGACAAGCCTCCGAACCTCACGTTCTGTGAAGAGTCGTGGACGGCCAACCATTTAGCGCCTAGTGGTAGTTTCACTGTCCTCCTACATCTTTCACTAGACTGTCACGACAGTAGCACGTGAACATTCGAGCGACTTCGCCGTTTTAGAGGCACTTTTTCACAGACTACGCGTAATAATAATCTGCCCTTTGTCAAAGCCGCTTATCTCAATGGATTTCCCCCTTTGCAGCCCATATCTTCGCTAGGGTGATCCCCCGTCCGTGTCTGCCCGCTTACATGCTTTTGTTATCGCGTCACGTGCCCGCAACGCCAGCAGGCGGCATCCAAGGTCGTGGTGTACAGTCATAGAGTAGAAATATCTCTGGAGTGAGCATTCAGAAGCACAGAATTGATTTTGTGTTGTCAACATACGTTGCCACAATGGTCACGTGATCTCGGGACGCCGTAGATTTGTCCGACATTTGTCCTATAAATTTTGAATGTTGTCATATCGCTAATAAAGACAGATTCCCTTCGTAAGTGCTATGGATTTAGTATAGACGTTTTGCAGGCACCATAGCAGTTTACGTCTGATATTTGAAATAAATTGTGCTCTTAACTTTGAAGAGCAAAATGAAAGAGCATGACGTCACAGAAGCTTCACGTCAGCATGTATTTACAATATCTTTCATGTCACATCTCGTCAAGTCGCTTAACACAGTACAGAACGGCAAAATTGGGGTTTTGAGTCACAATCCCTAATATGCATAAAATGTTATAGTATCAGAACTGAGGAGCTAACAACGACAAGTTTGTCAATGGGCGAAGCAAACTTTATAACCTATGTTCTTGAGCAGTTATGTTTGGTAAATTACTGAGAAGTGAGACAACGTTTCAAAACATCGACAATTATTTGCTAGGGAAAATATGTACACTCATACGCATCAAAGAAAGCTTCAAACGAATTAATGAAGCCTGTTAAACTTATCCATTATGTTTCTTCTTAACTAATTACTAACGTCATAAACAACTGCATTTTACTCCTTCATAAAAGCTGACTTTTTTGCTTAAAATGTCATATGGTGGAATTTGCTTCGTCTACTTATGTTCTTATACATATACATTGTAGGCGTCAGCGCTGTTGTGTTATCGTAAAACCTAAATAACTTTTCGCCTTCAGATATACGACCTCGGTTGTGTAAGAAAGTGGAAAAAATATCTCACTCGTCATGGAACATCTCCAATTTGTCACTAAAACAAAGCGCTATTGTAAAATAAAGATTATGAAGATACAACAGGCCAAAATCCACTATTATAAGGAGAAGGAGCGCGGCGAAAATAGGTCAACTTAAGATGTTAACAGACTGGTACCGTCAAAATTTTGTTCCCGAGAAACCTTGACGTACCGTGAAATGACGTGACGTTCCGTTGACGACCTGTGCGAATGCCTCCATTCGAAATGTATTGTAGAATGTTTTGATGTTATGTGACAAGACGTGACGTCACCTGATGGCGGACGTGAATTGGCGTTAAACAATCGACGTCGTCCCTAGATAACGTGACAATTCCAGTTTAATGTTGACAACATGCGCAGGACGCAATGCTCACTCCAGAGATATTTCTGCTCTATGTGTACAGTGGTCATAATGCTTTGCCTGACCAGAGTAGTTCCCCCTATACGGGTTGGATTCACGAAGATATGCAAATATTTTAATATGTCATTCTACAAGTGAAACTAAAGAAAAAAGTTCATATAATCATAGGTCCGCAAATGCTTAGTTACGGAGTTACGGCTAGTAAAAATTTTTGCCTGAAATTTAGCAGCTTCGTTAATACGAAGCCATCGCAAAACAGTACGAGGTTAAAGTAAAGCACGACTTCTATTTATTTTGTTGTTATTGATCTGGTATTGGCCGGGAGGCCCCTTGCGGGGCAGGTCCGGCCGCCTTGGTGCAGGTGTTAATACATTCGACGCCACATTGGGCGACTTGCGCGCCGGATGGGGATGAAATGATGATGAAGACAACACAACACCCAGTCCCTGAGCGGAGAAAATCACTGACCCAGCCGGGAGTCGAACCCGGGCCCGTCGGACGGCAGTCCGTCAAGCTGACCACTCTTTTTAATTGTGTTTGGTCGTTGCGGACGTCGCAAGACATTCTGTTAAAGTTCGGTAGTTGGTCCTTCCACTCAGTTTCTTTATTACAGAGTCCAACTGGCTCTCTGACACCACTCAGCTATCGGGGCGGACATTGATCTGGTGAATTTAATAGAACATGTTGCAGACGTGTCTCTGCAGTGGTTTTCCAGAACATCCAGAGAGGCAAAGGAGTAATTTCGAAATTTTTAATTTATTAACTACTTGGCCCAATCTGGTTTTTTTTTTTATTCCAGCCAACTGCACAAAGTTTTCACCAGAAGTTGTAGAGAAATTTTGGGAAAATGATGGTAATAAACACCATATCGGCGTATTCCTCTGTCTTAAATTTGTAAGGCATCCCTGTTTCATAAATAATCTACAAACTACAACAGTGGTTTCACTTAATTACACTGTTGTTATCATCTTTTTTCACTGGACAATCCAGAAAAGTAACTCGTTTCAGGGTTAGGAAACGACGGAAACAACTCACTAACGTTTGCCAACAATGAAAAAATAAACGTTTGTACATTCTTAATGGAAAGTAAGCAAATTTACGTGTATAATAATCTTTGCTTCTCTGGAAAACTACTGCAGATACAGGTCTGGGATCTATTTTATTAGATTCACCAGACCAATAACAACAAACTAAATGATGAATGGTGGGCTCCAT
This sequence comes from Schistocerca serialis cubense, assembly GCF_023864345.2. Lineage (NCBI taxonomy): Eukaryota > Metazoa > Arthropoda > Insecta > Orthoptera > Acrididae > Schistocerca > Schistocerca serialis. The sequence continues at coordinate 31,951,228 of NC_064649.1, forward strand.
GTGGTTCCCTAGTTGTGCAGCGGCCGTAAACCATAGAATTACCAAGTAAGCAGCAGGTCAAAGATAAAGTGATCACCTATGCTTAAGACAGGGTTACTACTCAGAGCACATATTCGTTGAGAGCACCGATGATGGCTGTTAATCAGTTGAAATCGATTTGCAAAAGTAAATAAATAAAACATGGTTTTGCGACTGGTTGCTGCTTACTTGGTAATTCTAACAAAATAAATGGAAATAGTGCTTTACTTTAACCTCGTACAGTTTTGCGATGGCTTCTTATTAGCGAAGTTGCTAAATTTCAGTCAAAATGTTTTGTTAGCCGTAACTCCGTAACTAAACATTTGCGGACCTGTGATTATATGATCTTGTTTCTTTAGTTTTACTTGTAAATAACATATTAAAATATTTGCATATCTTTGTGAATCACGGTGCAGTCCTGAGAGCGACTTCTGGAAGACTCACTCCTTTTGCGCTGAAGGCTGAGAGACCCAGAGCGGTGATACGTAATAAAAAGCCTCGGACTGGAACGTGCTGGTTCTGTTTCTCACGGATACATCGCAGGGTGCTGAGCTTTTCCTGCCGTAGCCATTGCCTCGTCCATTGATCAGACTCAGACCGTGGCTGCAGCCCGCGCCGTGTGGGTTCTCTGTCCTGTGCAGGGGAGAGCGATCTGTGACGTCCGGCGGTGCTTCCCGGTAATTGCCGCGCCAGTGTAATTACGTGCTGGCGCCAGTGCAGCGACGAGGGTGCGTTGTTTAACGCGCGCACTCTGTGAACCCACTGGTCAGTCGGAACAGATTAAGCAGCTGTATGTACACGTAACTGTGATCCCGCACGTAACCTCGGCGTCATTGATAAATGCTGTCCTTTCACGCGCTCGGCCAAAACGTCCATTGCGTGTTATGCTGCGGTACATCGACACCTGACCGAGTCACCTTCTTCAGCGTGTACTAAACCCTAAACTTTCCTCCTCCTTCGGGTTAGAAAGGTAATCAGTAACTTTCAAACGAATAATGCTATTACCATTGCGTAAACAACGTTTAGCAAATACAGCGTGTTGTTACGTACGTCACAGATGACAATAACATTAATAATTCGTGTGTGGATTTATTTCTTTTGTGTCATTCTCTCAGAAGACGGAGACAGTTTCGCTAGCGGGATGAAAGCAGAGCTCACCATCTGCAGCATCGTCGACAGGACTGACTGCGGACCTTTGGTACAGAGCCGAGTGGAGGGTCCGAATCAGAGGCTGAGACGGTTCTGCGACCGTGTGGGCTGCACATTCCTCGACTTGCGCCATAGGGTGGTGGGGTTTCGGGTTCCGCTGGATAGGTCAGGAGTCCACTACACGCAACAAGCCGCTACACGGGTAACAGGGGTTGTGTGGCGTGGGCTGGGCCGTTTCTTAGGTTAGATGGCGTTGGGCAAGTACAGAAAGGGCAACAGCCTCAACGGGTGCGGGGCAAAGTCAGGACATGCGGGGACGAAGCTGCGTTGGTAAAGTATCGGAACTTCAAGTGCTGATAGAAAGAACCGAAGCCGAAATCGTTATAGGTACAGAAAGCTGGTTGAAGCCAGAGATAAATTCTGCCGAAATTTTTACAAAGGTACAGACGGTGTTTAGAAAGGATAGATTACATGCAACCGGTGGTGGAGTGTTCGTCGCTGTTGGTGGTGGTTTGTCCTGTGGTGAAATAGAGGTGGATGGTTCCTGTGAGTTATTATGGGTGGAGGTTACACTCAACAACCGAGCTAGGTTAATAATTGGCTCCTTTTACCGACCTCCCGACTCAGCAGCATTAGTGGCAGAACAACTGAGAGAAAATTTGGAATACATTTCACATAAATTTTCTCAGTATGTTATAGTCTTAGGTGGAGATTTCAATTTACCAGATATAGACTGGGACACTCAGATGTTTAGGACGGGTGGTAGGGAGAGAGCAACGAGTGACATTATACTGAGTGCACTATCCGAAAATTACCTCGAGCAATTAAACAGAGAACCGACTCGTGGAGATAACATCTTGGACCTACTGATAACAAACAGACCCGAACTTTTCGACTCTGTATGTACAGAACAGGGAATCAGTGATCATAAGGCCGTTGCAGCATCCCTGAATATGGAAGTTAATAGGAATATAAAAAAAGGGAGGAAGGTTTATCTGTTTAGCAAGAGTAATAGAAGGCAGATTTCAGGCTACCTAACAGATCAAAACGAAAATTTCTGTTCCGACACTGACAATGTTGAGTGTTTATGCAAAAAGTTAAAGGCAATCGTAAAATGCGTTTTAGACAGGTACGTGCCGAGATAAACTGTGAGGGACGGGAAAAACCCACCGTGGTACAACAACAAAGTTAGGAAACTACTGCGAAAACAAAGAGAGCTTCACTCCAAGTTTAAACGCAGCCAAAACCTCTCAAACAGAAGCTAACGATGTCAAAGTTAGCGTAAGGAGGGCTATGCGTGAAGCGTTCAGTGAATTCGAAAGTAAAATTCTATGTACCGACTTGACAGAAAATCCTAGGAAGTTCTGGTCTTAAGTTAAATCAGTAAGTGGCTAGAAACAGCATATCCAGACACTCCGGGATGATGATGGCATTGAAACAGAGGATGACACGCGTAAAGCTGAAATACTAAACACCTTTTTCCAAAGCTGTTTCACAGAGGAAGACCGCACTGCAGTTCCTTCTCTAAATCCTCGCAGGATCGAAAAAATGGCTGACATCGAAATAAGTGTCCAAGGAATAGAAAAGCAACTGGAATCACTCAACAGAGGAAAGTCCACTGGACCTGACGGGATACCAATTCGATTCTACACAGAGTACGCGAAAGAACTTGCCCCCCTTCTAAGAGCCGTGTACCGCAAGTCTCTAGAAGAACGGAAGGTTCCAAATGATTGGAAAAGAGCACAGATAGTCCCAGTCTTCAAGAAGGGTCGTCGAGCAGATGTGCAAAACTATAGACCTGTATCTCTGACGTCGATCTGTTGTAGAATTTTAGAACATGTTTTTTGCTCGAGTATCATGTCCTACTATGTAGGAATCAACATGGATTCCGGAAACAGCGATCGTGTGAGACCCAACTCGCTTTATTTGTTCATGAGACCCAGAAAATACTAGATACAGGCTCCCAGGTAGATGCTATTTTTCTTGACTTCCGGAAGGCGTTCGGTACAGTTCCGCACTGTCGCCTGATAAAGAAAGTAAGAGCCTACGGAATATCAGACCAGCTGTGTGGCTGGATTGAAGAGTTTTTAGCAAACAGAACACAGCATGTTGTCCTCAATGGAGAGACGTCTACAGACGTTAAAGTAACCTCTGGCGTGCCACAGGGGAGTGTTATGAGACCATTGCTTTTCACAATATATATAAATGACCTAGTAGATAGTGTCGGAAGTTCCATGCGGCTTTTCGCGGGTGATGCTGTAGTACAGAGAAGTTGCAGCATTAGAAAATTGTAGCGAAATGCAGGAAGATCTGCAGCGGATAGGCACTTGGTGCAGGGAGTGGCAACCGACCCTTAACATAGACAAATGTAATGTATTGCGAATACATAGAAAGAAGGATCATTTATTGTATGATTATATGATAGCGGAACAAACACTGGTAGCAGTTACTTCTGTAAAATATCTGGGAATATGCGTGCGGAACGATTTGAAGTGGAATGATCATATAAAATTAATTGTTGGTAAGGCGGGTACCCGGTTGAGATTCATTGGGAGAGTCCTTAGAAAATGTAGTCCATCAACAAAGGAGGTGGCTTACAAAACACTCGTTCGACCTATACTTGAGTATTGCTCATCAGTGTGGGATCTGTGCCAGATCGGGTTGACGGAGGAGATAGAGAAGATCCAAAGAAGAGCAGCGCGTTTCGTCACGGGGTTATTTGGTAAGCGTGATAGCGTTACGGAGATGTTCAGCAAACTCAAGTGGCAGACCTGCAAGAGAGGCGCTCTGCATCGTGGTGTAGCTTGCTCGCCAGGTTTCGAGAGGGTGCGTTTTTGGATGAGGTATCGAATATATTGCTTCCCCCTACTTATACCTCCCGAGGAGATCACGAATGTAAAATTAGAGAGATTAGAGCGCGCACGGAGGCTTTCAGACAGTCGTTCTTCCCGCGAACCATACGCGACTGGAACAGGAAAGGGAGGTAATGACAGTGGCACGTAAAGTGCCCTCCGCCACACACCGTTGGGTGGCTTGCGGAGTATAAATGTAGATGTAGATGTAGACAGCTGTACTTGAGCTCGACTCGAACAGTACGAGCAGCTTACTTCGCAGCTCGAGAGATCTTGTGTTTTATTTTATTTACACGTCTAGTTCCACAGGACCAAGTTGCGGAGCAAATCTCCAAGGTCATGGAACGTGTCAGTACGTGAAATTACAACGTAGAAGTAATAACAGATAAACATAAAATGTTTGTGAACCCGAAAACTTTCAGGCCATAAGTTTAAGTAAACGCAGTCAACAGTGCAACAAGAATCAGCTTAATTTTTCAAGGAACTCCTCGACAGCATAGAAGGAATGACCCATGAGGAAACTCTTCAGTTTCGATTTGAAAGCGCGTGGATTACTGCTAAGGTTTTTGAATTGTTGTAGTAGCTTATTGAAAATGGATGCCGTAATATACCGCTCAAGAGTTGAGGAAGTCCGATCCTAATGCAGGTTTGATTTCTGCCGAGTATTAACTCAGTGAAAGCTGCTTCTTCTTGGGAATAAGCTGACATTGTTAACAAGAAATGACACTAAAGAATATGTATATATTTTGAGAGGCCAATGTCAAAATACCCAGACTCGTGAACAGGGGTCAACAAGAGGTTCGCGAACTTACACTACTTATTGCCCGAATCGCCCGTTTCTGAGCCAAAAATATCCGTTTAGAATGAGAAGAGTGACCCAAAAATATAATACCATACGACATAAGCGAATGAAAATTAGCAAAGTAGACTAATTGTCGCGTCGAACTATCACTCACTTCAGATACAGTTCGAATAGTAAAAATGGCAGCATTAAGTCTTTGAGCAGGATCATGAACGTGGGCTTTCCCCAGCAGTTTAGTATCTATCTGAATACCTAGAAGTTTGAACTGTTCAGTTTCACTAATCAAATGCGCATTCTGTGAAATTAAAACGTCAGGTTTTGTTGAACTGTGTACTGGAAACTGTAAAAACTGAGTCTTACTGTGGTTTAGCGTTAGTTTATTTTCTACAACCCATGAACTTCTGTCATGAACTGCACTATTTGAAACCGTGCTAATGTCGCACACAACGTCCTTTATTACGAAGCTAGTGTCATCAGGAAACGGAAATATTTTAGAGATAACTGTAATACTAGAGGGCATATCATTTATATAAATAAGGAACAGGAGTGGCCCCAACACTGATCCCTGGGGCACCCCCCACTTGACAGTACCTCACTCAGACCCCACATCACAGCTATTCTCAACACTGTGAATAATGACTTTCCGCTGTCTGTTGCTAAAGTAAGACGTGAACTAATTGAGCTACTCCCCGTATTCGTAAAGGTCCAACTTAAGGAGCAGTATTTTGTGATCAACACAATCAAACGGCTTAGTGAAATCAAAAAATATGCCTAGCATTCTAAACTTTAACGCATCCAGTACCTCACAGAGAAAAGAGAATATAGCGTTTTCGGTTGTTAAATCACTTCTAAAGCCTAACTGTACATTTGATAGCAAATCGTGTGGTATAAAACGATCGATTATCCTTACATCACACCCTTTTCAGTACCTTTAGCAAACGCTGATTGCACAGAAACAGGCCTAAAATTGTCTAAATTATCCCGTTCTCCCTTTTTATAAAGCGGCTTTACTACTGAGTACTTAAATCGTTCAGGAAACTAACCATTCCTAAAGGAAAAATTACAAATATGACTAAATACAGGGCTAACATGTGCAGCACAGTACTTCAATAGTTTGGGCACTGTATCATATCCGTGAGAGTCCTTAGCCTTCAGTGATTTAATTATTGACTTTGTCTCCTCGTTGTCCGTATCTTAGACGAGTATTTCGATCCTCCTGCAAACTAATGACTTCTATTGGTATCGTACTATGTCCATGGTACCTCTTAGGGTTATTAAAGTCCTATGGATTTTAATAATAAAAATAACCCAGGAACACTGTCTGGAATATCTTCTGCGGTGCAGGCATTACGTAATAATATCACCTAATAAATAAATGAAATATCGCAGTCAGGATTTCGTAAAATCCTGGAGCATTCGCTCGTCCTGCCATCTAGTGACATATGTTGATACTATCTCTACCACGTGTACTTGGCGTTGTCATTTACTCTCGGAAGCGGAACGGCATTTACAATTGCTATAATATGATTTATTTCTTTTATTACGAATTTAATTCTTTTATTTCGTGGCTGTTTCATCTGTGTTTTACCATCTTGTTTTTGAGCTGATTAAAAGCTTTTAAATTTTTCTCGTTTTTCTTAAGCTGCGTTTGCACTGAAGTTTGCAACACGTTTCAGACAATGTATGCAACAATATATATGGGACTACTGGGTGAATGATGATTGATACATGTTGCATGTACCAGAGCCGAGCTATCCGTGGCCGTATCGGTAAAGATCAAAGGAAACACTATTTGAGTCGACTATTAGATATTGCCGCTGTACGGCGCGAGTTTTTCTTTTTTTTCTTTTGATGCTCTGCGGTTTGTTTGGGTTTGTGGCTGTATTGAGTATTATTTTTTTATTGAAGTGGGGTGGAAGAGAGAACGAGTGTTGCATTTTATATCGATTTATGAGGAAGAGGAATGCTTGTGGAACGTAAGGAATTCCAATTACAAGAACACAACCAGAAAACAGGACTCGCTAGATAAAACTGCTGCTGCATTACACATCAGCAGCAGGTAGAAATTTTCCTGTCACATTCACTGATACTAATAGTGAGGAAATAAATGGAATTGTTTTTTGAAGATACAGTTGATGAGTTGAGAACATTCAATAAAGTGTGTACGTCAACGAAGTTCTTTTTATTCAGTTACCGTTACACTTAAATAATCCTTCATGTTTTTAACCAGTGCCCCGTGAACTTCACATACTGTTTGAGGTATGGCTTGATTCAAAATTTAAAATAAACGCACCAAGCTATGAAATGAATTACAGTTGCCAAAAAATCAAGACTCTGGGAACTGCTGCAGCGGTTTATTTGTGCCACTTTCTCCCTAGTATGACAAATGCACCTTTCTCTATGACAAATACACCTTCCTCTTCGTCTGCTTACAGTTTTTAGCATTAACAGTACAACGTCCAATATCAATATAGTTAGCTCGTCACTATTCGCAACATAGCAGACGATGCGAACCCATGACCACTGTGAACGGAGACCTAAGCAAGAAACAATGTTGCAAACATGTTGTGAACAACGCTGGAAACACGTTTGCGAGAAAAATATGTTGCAAACTTCAGTGTAAGTGCTGCTTAGTAGTCCCAACCGCGATTCTTTAAAGAATCGAAGGCACATTGACAACAACGGGATCGTCTTCAGTAATTTGCGCTCTGTTTTAAGAAAAACCAGTTTTCACGCACCTCAGTTTTTGTAATGTCAAACCTCCGAAAAATTTACCTTGCAGAGGTATAATTTTGGAGGTACATTCAGTGGTACCCGTGGATACTGCCTGCAAAGTGTGTTACGAACAGAGTTAGTAGTGAAGAAGTAATAAATTAAAACAGCGTGCCTGAGGCTGGAGTTGTATTGCGTGAACAGCGAACGTGCAGTAAATAAAATTTTTCATTTTGTGGGTCCCGTCAGGGAGAAAAAATTATGTGTAAACTTTCGTGGAAGTTGCTAAATGCTTTTATTCACAAGTACAGGATGAATTTAGTACGTGTAATTTGTGCGGCGTGTCTTAAGACAGGTACACAGTTTCTGTCTGTAATACTTGGTCTACTTTGTTAAAGGTTTAGCGTAAGATTGCACCTCCCAACAAGCAGATTATCTTAGTATTATAAACTTCTAAATTAGATCAGTAATTATACGAAATAGTGAAAGTCAGTTTTTGTTACCAATGGAAGGATGAGAGAGTCAACTACATAAAAAATAAAAGTAATTATTTTTTAAATTCTACTACTCACACTTAAATATTGTATGATTGCTACAGCAAGCTGGAACGCTGTGTGTTTGGTGCATAAAGTACTATCAAGAAAATTTTATTTCGTGCGAACTGCTAGTGAGATAAAACATTGTGACGAGTCATAATTTATGTTAATAAACATCCTTCGTAAAATACGTCCCTTCCAAACTAAATTTCTCTGTTATTCACTGAGAATATTTGACCGTGCCGCTTTGTCAACAAAATCATCCAAATTCTTTAACTAATATCCAAAAGCAAGGATTGCTTTTGCAGATATAGAGTATGGTTAAATATCTGTGAAGCCGTCGCAAACCTCTCCCACATAAATCTCGTCTTCTGGGATGACGTAAATAATACACACGACTTTGAATAATACTTTGCTGTCAAATTACACTACTGGTCATTAAAATTGCTGCACCACGAAGATGACGTGCTACAGACGCGAAATTTAACCGACAGGAAGAAGATGCTGTGATATGCAAATGATTAGCTTTTCAGAGCATTCACAAAGGTTGGCGCCAGTGGCGACACCTACAACGTGCTGACATGAGGAAGGTTTCCAACCGATTTCTCATACACAAACAGCAGTTGACCGGCGTTGCCTGGTGAAACGGTGTTGTGATGCCTCGTGTAAGGAGGATAAATGCGTACCATCATGTTTCCGACTTTGATAAAGGTCGTATTGTAGCCTATCGCGATTGCGGTTTATCGTATCGCGACATTGCTGCTCGCGTTGGTCGAGATCCAAAGACTGTTAGCAGAATATGGAATCGGTGGGTTCAGGAGGGTAATACGGAACGCCGTGCTGGATCCCAACGGCCTCGTATCACTAGCAGTCGAGATGACAGGCATCTTATCCGCATGGGTGTAACGGATCGTGCAGCCACGTCTCGATCCCTGAGTCAACAGATGGGGACGTTTGCAAGACAACAATCATCTGCACGAACAGCATGGACTATCATGTCGGAGACCATGGCTGCGGTTACCCTTGACGCTGCATCAGACATGAACGCCTGCGATAGTGTACTCGACGACGAACCTGGGTGCACGAATGTCAAAACGTCATTTTTCCGGATGAATCCAGGTTCTGTTTACAGCATCATGATGGTCACATTCATGTTTGGCGACATCGCGATGAACGCACATTGGAAGCGTGTATTCGTCATCGCCATACTAGCGTATAACCCGGTGTGATGGTATGGGGTGCCATCGGTTACATGTCTCGGTAACCTCTTGCTCGCGTTCACGGCACTTTGAACAGTGGACTTTACATTTCAGATGTGTTACGATCCGTGGCTCTGCCCTTCATTCGATCCCTACGAAACCCTACATTTCAGCCCTGGCCAGCACATTCTCCAGATCTCTCACCAGTTGAAAACGTCTGGTCAATGGTGGCCGACCAACTGGCTCGTCACAATACGCCAGTCACTACTCTTGATGAACTGTGGTATCGTGTTGAAACTGCATGGGCAGCTGTACCTGTACACGCCGTCCAAGCTCTGACTCAATGCCCAGGCGTATCAAGGCCGTTATTACGGCCAGATGTGGTTGTTCTGGGTACTGATTTCTCAGGATCTATGCACCCAAATTGCGTGAAAATGTAATCACATGTCTGTTGTAGTATAATATATTTGTCCAATGAATACTCGTTTATCATCTGCATTTCTTCTTGGTGTAGCAATTTTAATGGCCACTAGTGTATATTCTCAACACACACACACATTAATTCAGCGATTAACATAAATCAGAATCAGGTCATCAAAGGAATGCGATGCGAATGTGAATGAGAAATGCAAATTCTAATTCTTACGAAAGAATCTACGTTGTTTTGCCTTATATATGAGTTGCGGAAAAAAATTTTCGTTACGTTATGACGTAGTTTGTATTGTGTCTCCACCATTTAGTTTCTCCCTGCTCTTACATAAGTACGTTCAGGAGGGGAAAAAAAGACAGAATACCTTGAACGACTACATGTAGGAATTTTACATTCATAGCGTCCGGCCCCGGTAGCTGAGTGGTCAGCGCAACAATGTCAATCCTAAGGACCCGGGTTCGATTCCCGGCTGGGTCGGAGATTTTCTCCACTCAGGGACTGGGTGTCGTGTTGTCCTAATCATCGTCATTTCATCCCCATCGACGCACAAGTCGCCGAAGTGGCGTCAGATCGAAAGACTTGCACCCGGCGAACAGTCTGTCCTATGTGAGACCCTGGTCACACGACATTTATTTATATTCATACTCAATAGTATGTACTGTAGAAATAATTAGCATTCAAACTGTGTCGCTCCGCTGGTTCCAGCTAAACTTCGATATCGCTGCGCAACATCACCTACGGGTAAAAGATGCCTGCGGGTCTCGTTGGTACTGTAAACCGACGGTAATTGATCAATGTGACTTGAGCAGATGTGCAGGATGCCTCGCACACGAATGCGTGAACCGTACCGTCAAATCAGCGCGTCTGAAAGAGGGCGCGTTATTGGCATGAGAGAATGTGATGCATCCTTCCGGAAAATTTCTCCCCGTGTAGGACGGTCTTTCGGCACTGTAACGCGCGTGTGCCGAATTGTTCACGGAAAGGGTCGGGTCGCATTACCTAGACCACCCGCTGACAAGATCGACACATCCGAATTGCATAGCAAGACTGATCTGCGTCCTCCTCGGCTTTGGAGCATCAGTGGAACAGTGTTCAAAATGGTTCAAATGGCTCTGAACTCTATGGGACTTAACATCTGAGGTCATCAGTCCTCTAGAACTTAGAACTACTCAAACCTAACTAACCTAAGGACATCACACATCCATGCCCGAGGCAGGATTCGAACCTGCGACCGTAGCAGCAGCGCGGTTCCAGACTGAAGTGCTTAACCGCTCGGCCACAACGGCCGGCTTGGAACAGTGTAACACACCGTATGCTGTCGGGGGTGACAGTACGTCATCGTTTGTTACGTCACGTGTTACGTACGCGTCGTCCACTTCTCCGCCTTCCTTTGACGGATGAGCAGTAGTGCATGGAACGACGTCACTGGAGACAGGAATGATATCAGACAGGCCCATTACGTCCAATGCTGCGGTGCTTGCCATTATCGGAGAGCCCTGGCAGTAGTGACAATATGTAAGGGAAAATTGAAGTTTGTGTTGGGGAGGGAATTCAGCACACCGTGCTGTGGTGGTGTAATTATAGCATTTCTGCCTAACAAGCACGCCGGCACGGTAGCTCAGCGTGTTTGGTCAGAGGGATGGCTGCCCTCTGTAATAAAAAAACTGAGTTAATGGATCAACAACGAACTGAAACGGGTGTCTTTCGACATCCGCCCAGAGCAGGTACAACGAAGGAAAATGAACAAAATGAGATTAAAAAAAAAAAAAAAAAAAAAAAAACGGGTTCGAGTCCCGGCCGCAGCACAAATTTTAATTAATTTCTTCTGCTTCGAACATTATCGTAGATAATCAACGTTCTGTTTGTTTGAAAATAACGGCGGGCTTTTGGTTAGCCGCAGACAGGGGGAGCGCCATCACAGTGATTGCATTCTCACAAGACATACAGTGCCAGCACGAGGCATTATGGTGTGGGGTGCTATTGGGTGCAACCACAAATCACAGCTGGTGCGTGTCCAGGGTACTGTGACCACAGGGGCGTCGTGAGTGACGCCCTGTGACCCGACGCCATACCCCTTCAGCACATTCGGCCCATACATGCGTCGATGCCATCACGCATGGAACAAGTTACCAGGGCCCATGGCGGACTCTGTGCCTACTAGGCAAGAGGACACTTGCTGAAACGAGGTGACTGAAATGCTAACCATATCTGCAGAACACACCCTTCCAGTATGAAAGTCCTATCTCTAGTCTTTCTTTAATTATTTTTTTGTTAACATGAGTGTATTATCTTAGCCACTGTGCTTGAACGTTAACTGTTACTACTTACGCGTGAGGACGAAATCATAAATCTGCGGCCGGCCGCGGTGGTCTCGCGGTTCTAGGCGCGCAGTCCGGAACCGTGCGACTGCTACGGTCGCAGGTTCGAATCCTGCCTCGGGCATGGATGTGTGTGATGTCCTTAGGTTAGTTAGGTTTAAGTAGTTCTACGTTCTAGGGGACTGATAACCTCAGCAGTTGAGTCCCATAGTGCTCAGAGCCATTTGAACCATCATAAATCTGCGGACAATCTCTGAAAGTTGACTGAAGAGCTGCCACGATAGGCAACTTTTAAGCGGGATCGTGCTTTCGTTTCATTCATTTTGCAATACACAGGCCTGGTCACGAGGAAAGAAAAACGCTTTGGAGGCTGATAGTATTGGTGGTCCTGAATAAAAAAACTTCAGTCTGTATATTGAGCAAGCAGTAAAAGAAACAAAAGAAAAATTCGGAGTAGGTATTAAAATCCATGGAGAAGAAATAAAAACTTTGCGGTTCGCCGATGGCATTGTAATTCTATCAAAGACAGCAAAGGACCTGGAGCAGCAGTTGAACGGAATCTACAGTGTCTTGCAAGGAGGATATAAAATGAGCATCAACAAAAGCAAAACGAGGATAATGGAATGTAGTCGCATAAAAGTAGGTGATGCTGATGGAATTAGATTAGGAAATGAGACACTTAAAGTAGTAGATGAGTTTTGCTGTTTGGGGGAGCAAAATAACTGATGATGGTCGAAGTAGAGAAGATATAAAATGTAGACTGGTAATGGCAAGGAAAGCGTTTCTGAAGAAGAGAAATTTGTTAACATCAAGTATAGATTTAAGTGTCAGGAAGTCGTTTCTGAAAGTATTTGTATGGGGTGTAGCCGTGCATGGAAATGAAGCATGGACGATAAATAGTTTGGACAAGAATACAAGCTTTCGAAATGTGGTGCTACAGAAGAATGCTGAAGAACAGATGGGTAGATCACGTAACTAATGAGGAGGTGTTGAATAGAATTGAGGAAAAGAGGAGTTTGTGGCACAATTTGACTAGAAGAAGGGATCGGTTGGTAGGACATGTTCTGAGGCATCAAGGGATCACCAATTTATGATTGGAGGGCAGCGTGAAGGGTAAAAATCGTAGAGGGAGACCAAGAGATGAATACACTAAGCAGATTCCGAAGGATGTTGGTTGCAGTAGGTACTGGGAGATGAATAAGCTTGCGCAGGATAGAGTAGCATGGATAGCTGCATCAAACAAGTCTCTGGACTGAAGACGACGACGACGACAACAACAACAACAACAACAACAACAACATGGACATATGCCACTTTCTTAATCGTACCCGACACAGAACTGTTTCAAAAGCACGGACGTCAGTGGCACGTTCTTCTTAACCAGTACTCATATGTGAGTACGGCCAAGGCGGCATTAGGTTAGTTTTGTCGTTGCTGATGTATCTCCTGCATATTCCTTACACGTGTGACACAGTAGAGTACCTCACTGAAATGTATTCTGGGCGCTGGATCGGTCGCCGCGCAGGCATTTCTTGGCCAACGAGGTCGCTCGATGCTACAGAATTACATTACCTTTCGTGGGGTCGGCGTAAGAGCGAAGTCTTCAAGCGCGGAGTGAACGCAAAGAAGCTATATCTCACCCGTATTTTACCTCCTTGGGTGCAGGCAAAGGACCTTGAAAATGGGCTCAGTTCAGCAGCACAGTGCATTGCCGTTTACGGCGGATTATTTGAACATCATCTGTGGCGAAATGTAGACAATTAAACGAAACATTAGATCACAATGTTTTATGTACTATCACCTGCATTTGCCTTGCCCCCATCTGGTTTTATTAGTTTCTTTGGAGACTGTTAGCCGGCTGCGGTGGCCGTGCGGTTCTAGGCGCTGCAGTCTGGAACCGCGGGACTGCTACGGTCGCAGGTTCGAATCCTGCCTCGGACATGGATGGATGTGTTTGATGTCCTTAGGTTAGTTAGGTTTAAGTAATTCTAAGTTCTAGGGGACTGATGACCTAAGATGTTAAGTCCCATAGTGCTCAGAGCCATTTGACCCATTTTTTGGAGACTGTTAAAAGCCGGACGGACATATGATTAATAATGGTAAACAAAAAAATTTCTATCACCCATCAAAGCATGAACCTTTCCTGTTCGCTCATCCTGTAGATGTGAACAGGAATCAAAAGACGTACCCATAAAAAAAAAAGGTTCAAATGGCTCTGAGCACTATGGGACTTAACATCTATGGTCATCAGTCCCCTAGAACTTAGAACTACTTAAACCTAACTAACCTAAGGACAGCACACAACACCCAGTCATCACGAGGCAGAGAAAATCCGTACCCATTTTCAACCACTTGGTATCTCCTAATAGTTCCTCATAACAATGCGGTATATTACACATGCTTCAAAGTCCAGTAATATTTTTTGAAGACCAACACTTTTGCATTTGACCGTTGGCTTTACTTCAAAGTAAGCATTCGATACAACTATATGACTACACTTATTGCATTTTTATTGCTGTACAACGGGAACTTGGGACTGTAGTAGTGTTTAGTGCTACCCCCTACAGAGTTTCACGAAACTGTCAGATTTAAAGCTCATGCTTGGCATTGTGGCCACTTCATAGCTTTTCTCGTACCGCACTAGTCAAATGTCACGTGACTGTCAGAACAAGCTCGAGATCGTATCGGAAAACATCAACGCCGTTACAATGCCAATATCGCCTGCCCATCCTTGTGTTTTTACGTTGTTCCTCTGAAAGGACCCTCACTATTGTCAATCTATCAATATATCGACCATCTGAAGGCACGTATAGTCAATACTAGAAATACTGACGAGCATTATTGATGGACCTCGAAATATTCAGTATTGTCAATACAGGCAGAATGTGTGAGGTCAAGTATTGACGGTTTGGCAATATTCTCCATTCAGATGTTGTCCAGGCTTCTGGAACCAGGCACGCGGCGTTAATGTGCAATGTTTACTTTTCAATACGCCGTCGTGTTTTTGCATCAGTCTTCTGACTGGTTTGTTGTGGCCCACCACGAGCTCCTCTCCTGTGCTAACCTGTTCATCTCAAAGTAGCACTTCCAACCTACGTCCTCAATTATTTGTCGGATGTATTCCAATCTCCGTCTTCCTCTATAGTTTTTTGCCCTCTACAGTTCCCTCTAGTACCATGGAAGTCGTTCTCTGATGTCTTAACAGATGTCTTAACATCCTATCCCTTCTCCTTCTCAGTGTTTTCCACATGTTCCTTTCCTCTCCGCTTCTGCGCAGAATCTCCTCATTCCTTACCTTGTCTGTCGACCTAATTTTCAACATTCGCCCATCATCAGTGACTTTGCTCTTCAAATACCAAACTAATATACTACTTTAACTGTCTCATTTCCTAATCTAATTCCCTCTGCATCACCTCATCTTTCGACTATATTCACTTTTGTTGATGTTCATATCCTTTCAAAACTCTGTCCATTCCGTTCAACTGCTCTTCCAGGTCCTTTGTCGTCTCTGATAGAATTACAATGTCATAGGCAAACCTCAAAGTTTTTACTTCTGCTATGTGAACTTTAATTCGTACTCCAGACTCATTATTAGTGCCTTTCAATATTTGAACTTGCATACAAGTGTTTACTAATGTATTGGAAAAGGGTAGGCGTTCAGGTGCAAAAGTCATTTTTCAATTATCGTAGTGGAACACATACGATTACAAATTCTACGTACACAACTTTAACTCACAATTCCACATTATTTGGTTTTTATCTTCGATTTCTCTCTCTCTCTCTCTCTCTCTCTCTCTCTCTCAACATTCATTGTTTGGGCTTGGAGTTTAGCGGAACGTGGTGATGAAAATGACAGTAACATTCGCTCTTACGCAGCACACACTGTATTATATCTCTAACTGTATCTTTCTCTTTTGTTTCAGGTACGTTTCTGAGTCCTACACTGCATCTCGTTAGCCACTTGTAACGGGCGAGGTAAATATCTGCATGCCTGCATAAAATAGGTGCTGAAAAAAGAGTGACACATGTGCATGGTACGTGCTTACTTTAGATGGTTCCTATTGCTGCTAGCTGATTACCGAGCAAATCTGGAAAGTAGGAGGCGTAGTTACTGGTACAACATAATCTGTGAGGGCGGATTGTGAGTCGTGCGAAGATAGCTCAATCATTAAAGTCAGTACCAGCAAGTCCTTGGTTCGTTCCCTGGGCTCTGATATACAGTCTAAAGCTGCCAGGAGGTTTCATCGTCTGCATTGTTTAACTGCTAAAACACCTCCCTACTGAGCAATCCACTCCCGCTATCTTTCCATCTCACAAAGGTATCTTTTTGATGGTGACTCGCCGTTTTACAGAAAATTTGTATTTCCTAGAAGAGAGGGACTTCGGCGCAAAATTCATTTTACATTTCCTGGTCCTAACAACAAATGGCATCGTAGACGTGAAATACGACTGACCAATGATAGAAGTTTTTAATGAACGAGATGTTACAGCTTGTCGCAGCTTTCAAGTAGCAGAAATGTACAATAGAGACATGGCAAGGCGTATTTTGTATCTACGATGCCTTTTGTTGTGAGGACCAGAAATCATCGAAAAATAAATGAGCATAAATCTGTCGTTGTGTGGATAAAGGGAGGAGGAAACTGTTCAAAAATGAAGTTCACTGAAGATCTTCCCCTTTAATATAGAAAATGAAATAAAGTACTTGTTGTGTCCTTCTGTATCGTGTTGAAACGAGAATTTAAAAACAGTCTCCCTCTGTTTGTACATAACTGATTTGAATCAAAAAGCTGAAAGTTTTGTGACACTAGAGAATTACGCTGTTCATTACATCACCACAAAAGGCAGTGAGACTAATTAGAAAATACTTTATTAAGAATGTTCTAAGTGCGATACCAGCAAACCGACCATTTGTAAATGCCAATAACATAGTTTTTACAAACTGATTCTTGCATGGAAGAAAACACCAACTAGTCATTGTCAGTAATGCTATTTATTTACGCAAATAACGTCGTTACCGGTTTCGAAGTGACCGGGTCTTCTTACGTCGGCTCACATTCATATTACACATATTACATTTGTTTTTGTTTACATCAGTTCTTGATTGCTTTCAAACTACTAATATAAACAAGTGTAATCTAAGAGACTTTGTAAGATGAACCGGTTGGTTAGAAAGCGGTAACGCCATTATTTGTATAAATAAATAACATTATTTACAATGGTTAGGTGGTGTTTTCTTCTTCGCAGGAATGAAGCTGTATTTTTGACACAGCCACTGTGTCAGATATGTCATTTGTCGACAAACTGGATGAAGAAACGTTTTGTTCCAGGTGCCTCTATCACAGAGAGAGTGCGTTTTATTTGTGATAATACAAGTACAGAAATACAGCAGTAATGTTTTAATTAATTAGAACTGCACTGAACAAAAACCAGGCTTTACATCTTTTTAAGAGTGTGACTCCAGAGGGAGGCACAGCATGGCAGAAAGACTACGGGCCATCTGCTAACGAACGTTCACAAGACTTTCTCTATCGGTTGGCATCTGGAATAAATCGAGGAACGTGTAACAGTCGGAGTACACAGTGGCACTAAAAACGCACTTTGTTAAAAATCGGAATTTCCAGTCCTCAGGTACTGATGTGGAACATGCGTGATTACAAATTCTACATATACTACTTACGTTTCACACACGATTGCATATTAATACATTTCACGCGCACGCGCACGTGCGCGCGCTTCCGTGAAACGTCTTTCTCTTCACTGAATTGCTGCTAGTGTTGTGAGCCCACTCTTTGGGAAACTACAAATTTTCCATTTCGTGTTAGGAAGAATTTATCGTTAACATGGGCGCCTGTGCACAGAACATATTACGGAGATGGGTGGCTAATGCATCCGGCGCGCAGACGGCGTGTGGACGGATTACTGTTCATTCGGTTAACTAAACAGCTTTGAGGCAATTCCATTAGGGAGTCTGGTTGTCTGACCGCGTCGCTTCAACACTTCCGGAGGCGCATCGCAGCT
The DNA here is from genome assembly GCF_023864345.2 of Schistocerca serialis cubense. NCBI lineage: Eukaryota > Metazoa > Arthropoda > Insecta > Orthoptera > Acrididae > Schistocerca > Schistocerca serialis. The sequence continues at coordinate 31,969,262 of NC_064649.1, forward strand.
GCCATCAAAACGCGAGGTGAGAGAGCTGACTCATAAAGAGAAAAACAGAAGTCAGGGTAGTGCATTCCTTTCCCGAGTTCATTAAAGTCGGCCACTGGCATTCCATCTCCTGAGACTTAGCGCCACTTTCGTGAGACTGAAGAAGCATCCCCTCGCTGAAGAAGTTTACAATTGTCGACGTCCTCAACACGGCCACTGTACTGTGCGTGGTGGAGGATACTTATGTAAGAGACTCATACTACTCCGTGTTCTGTTACTGATAGCGCCCCAACTGAATAGGTCAAAATTTCTGTAGTTTTAGCGTCATGGTGATTGCGCTGTATGTACACCGCTGGTGATATACACTACTGGACATTAAATTTTCTACACCACGAAGATGACGTGTTACAGACGTGAAATTTAACCGACAGAAAGAAGATGCTGTGATACGAAATGATTAGCTTTTCAGAGCATTCACACAAGGTTGGCGCCGGTGGCGACACCTACAACGTGCTGACATGAGGAAAGTTTCCAACCGATTTCTCATACACAAACAGCAGTTGACCGGCGTTGCCTGGTGAAACGTTGTTGTGATACCTCGTGTAAGGAGGAGAAATGCGTACCATCACGTTTCCGACTTTGATAAAGGTCGGATTGTAGCCTATCGCGATTGCGGTTTATCTGACTCGACAGATGGTGACGTTTGCAAGACGACAACCTTCTGCGCGAACAGTTCGACGACATTTGCAGTAGCATGGACTATCAGCTCGGAGACCACGGCTGCGGTTACCCTTGACGCTGCATCACAGGCAGGAGCCCATGCGATTGTGTACTCAACGAACCTGGGTGTTCGAATGGCAAAACGTCACTTTTTCGGTTGAATCCAGGTTTTGTTTGTAGCATTACGACGGTCGCGTCTGTGTTTGGCGACATCCCGGTGAACGCACATTGGAAGGGTGTATTCGTCATCGCCATACTGGCGTATCACCCGGCGTGATGGTATGCGGTGCCATTGGTTACAAGTCTCGGTCACCTCTTGTTCGCATTGACGGCAGTTTGAACAGTGGACGTTACATTTCAGATGTGTTACGATCCGTGGCTCTACCCTTCATTCGAACCCGGCGAAACCCTACATTTCAGCTGGATAATGCACGACCGCATGTTGCAGGTAATGTACGGGCATTTCTGGATACAGAAAATGTTCGACTGCTGCTCTGGACAGCACATTCTCCAGATCTCTCACAAATTGAAAACGTCTGGTCAATGGTGGCCGAGCAGATGGCTCGTCACAATACGCTTGTTACTACTCTTGATGAACTGCGGTATCGTGTTGAAGCCTGCACGGGCAGCTGTACCTGTACACGCCATCCAAGCTCTGTTTGACTCAATGCCCAGGGGTATCAAGGCCGTTATTACGGCGAGAGGTGGTTGTTCTGGGTACTGATTTCTCTGGATCTATGCACCCAAATTGCGTGAAAATGTAATCAAATGTCAGTTCTAGTATAATATATTTGTCCAATGAATACCCGTTTATCATCTGCATTTCTTCTTGGTGTAGCAATTTTAATGGCCAGTAGTGTAAATTGCAACACTATGTAGGCAGCGTGCAACAAACGTCGAATTAGCACCAAATGTACTGTATGGTTGGATACGCAAATGACTGTGACTTGATCACTACCACACAGCCGCACAGAGTAGGTATGAGCAACGTCATCTGCAGTTTACATATGACTGGTTTCTCGTTCATAAATGGCATTTGAATATTGGTTCGTTGAGTATGAAGAAATAACTTCAACCAACACATGTCAGAATTCGACAGCGGCAGTATTTTAGGGTATCGAGACAGATGTTTGTCACTGGGCGATACTGCTATTCGCGTTGGTCGAAGCTGGCGACTGTGAATGTGAAGTCGATGGATTGAGGAGGGCCGTACTCAGTGCCGTGAAGGATGTCGGCGGCCCCAAGCGACTAGCGCCCGAGAGCACAGTGATACTGTTCGCTCGGCCGCGCAGCGTCGTCACGTAGTCACGTACGAGGACACATAAATAAAAAAAAGTTTTTTTAGCATTCTGCGTCTTTATTCTTAGTGTCTGCTTATTTATATCTCAACATAGCCAGCCTGGCGAAAAACAACGAGAGACCAGTTTGTCGATACCGACGCTGTAGAATGTTTGACTTTGTCGACGGACCCACCACCTCACCTCCGCTTGCATCTTTTTTCATGCTGAGACATAACTTTCTTACCAATTACGAAATCAACTACTTCAGAAAGATTTATTATAACGGGGAGAGAGTAGGTCTGAAGGCAGCAATAAATAAATAAATAAATGCATACCCGAATGGTAAATAGTTTTTTCTCTACACTGGCTGAAGTGGCGAAAGATTAATCTCAACCACCCTGTGTATGTCCTAACACAATTTTATCAGTAACGCAGCGATTGCCAACGTGTGTGGCACGCACGCCTCCTTCCCCCTAGGCAGGCGTGCTAAGATTACATGGGGGCGCGAGTTTACTGAAAACAGAGAAAAAAATTTGTTACTTTATTGAAAAGAAAGCAAAACAAATTATATCTTGATGTAATAAAAAAATTAAATTCACATATTCAATGTTAGAATGCACTTATAAACAGGACAGGATTGGTACTGCACGATACATTTAGTAATTATCTTTCGAAAACTAAATTAAAAACAGCTTCGGTAATTATTAGTCACGCCCTCAGACCTGACCTGCAGACCAAATTTTTTCGAAAGACCGTTTAATATTCGAAACACACACTCCGAGTTCTTTTTCTATGTTTATCTGAGAGCTATATTTTGTCTTCAAAGCAGCCAATGCAGAAAATTCAGTTTCGCAAAGGTAGGAAGTTGAAAATGGTGGTAGTACTTGTTCACAGCATTTTCGTTACACTTCTCATGACCACAATACCATTAATCGACATCACCAGAAAAGGTAAAGCAAACATTTACTGCCGAGAATATTTCTTTTTTTTTTAACAAATTACAAAAATCAAAAACTGTCAATGAAGTTTGCACGATACCACGGGGCTACAACATGACTGCACGGGCTCTCGATAGCGTTCAGATTCTAAGGGTCAACAAGTGCTTACCGTTGAAGAAGTGAACATTCACTTCAGATGTTGTTTCCCTAAGTCCTGCAGATGCTGTATGGCGACTACACGAACGTCAACCTTTCCACCAATCTCGTACGATCTAGCGACTGCGTGTCCACTTATCGTAAGAAGACGTGGTGTACCTCAGGCGGGCTATGAGGCTCTGCTACCCTTCATACGGACTCCAAACTCATGGCATTTTGTAAACTGTCCAGTGATAATGATATTACCGCCCGCGAGTACGTTCACCACGAAATTCCAGAACATGTAGTGCGGTCAATACGTCAGTGGATTATTCACAAGTATTTGGTCGCATATACACTGTGAATCCAGCAGACATCGAAAGATATTACCTCCGGGTACAGCTTGTCCATGTCAAAGGACCACAGTCCATTGACGATATACGAACAGTTGATGGAATACTGTGGAACTCATTTCCCCAAGGTGCAAGAGGCTGGCAGACACCAAATGCCGACGCAATTGAGATGGCTTTTGCCCATAGTCTGCATATACTTTTCTCCTGCCAGTATCGGAGTTGTGGACAACATTTCAAGACACAATTTCAGAAGATTTTCAGACACTGCACACGCCACTTACAGCCCACAACCTCACTCTGATAGAATTTCGGAATGTTTTTAAATACCGTGGCACATCTTGCCAAAAGTTCAACGTGCGGACCTCAGTTGTGACAGTTGCACAACACACAACAGAAGTCTACAGCGTAGAACAACAACATTGGAACGGCAAGATAGCTTACGAGAAGCTAAACGAAGAAGGCAGTAGCTGAGGGATTCTTACATTCAGTAAGAAATAAGATTCCCAATTGTTACTTCACTGAGGGACCGGGAAGTTCCGGTAAAAAAATCTGTCTAAAACGCTTTGTATCACAATGGACGAGGTGAAAACAACGTTTTGACACTTGGCGTGGACTGGCATTGCTGCCAATCCCGTACCAGGCGGGCGCACACCACATGGGATATTCAAATTACATGTACCAGTCTTGAGCAAATCGGTTCATCGTTTCGCACCGACATAAAGGATGCACAGCTCCTTCGTGACTCTGAGCACCGTTTGGGACGAGGCTGCAGCGGTCACCAAGCAAGAGTGTTGTCGATCGGCTTTTAAGGGACATCATAAATAGTAACCCCCCCTTACGGAGGGTAAATAATTCTGTTTGGCCGAGATTTGCAACTATTACCCGTCGTTGGACATGTCAGTACATCAACCATTGTCCCAGAATCCATAAGTTGACTAAAAATATGAGAGAAAAAGGTGATTTCGTCTCCACAAATTCGTTAACCGTGATTCAGGAAATTAAGCAGGTTATTTCAAAGAAGCGATCAAATGTTGTAAACATCGTTTTTGTAATTACGATAGTTTTATTGCAACCATGTTCAGTGCCACAGAAATCAATGAACAAAATGTTTCATAATTCTACTCAGTGGCGAATCTACGTCCAAAAAATCATTTATACAACAATTAATGAACGTGTCATTACCAGTTTGTTACCTGAAGAGGCAAAGGTTTATGTCAGTTGCCGGCCGGTTTATGTCAGTTGCCGGCCGGTGTGGCCGAGCGGTTCTAAGTGTTTCAGTCTGGAACAGCGCGACCGCTACGGTCACACAATCCTGCCTCGGGCATGGATGTGTGTGATGTCCTTAGGTTAGTTACGTTTAAGTAGTTCCAAGTTCACGGAGACTGATGACCTCCGATGTTAAGTCCCATAGTGCTCAGAGCCATTTTACGTCAATTCTGATTCTGTCCAACTTAAGAAAGCAACAAAGTTGAATTTAATTTCTGAATTTTTTAAATCAGATCGTGTTAATTAGCAGTGTTAACCGTGGTCAGTGGTTTAATTAATGACGCAAGATAAGTGTTATCTCACCAAGACCAGTACTTCCGCAGTTGACTTCGGTAAAACTGTGCTCATATCCTGCATTAACCTCACACCTCCTGATCCAACCGTGCCTTTCCAAATGATAAGAAAACAATTACCAATAAAAGCAGCCATCGTTATGACCACTAACCAAGCACAAGGTCAGACGCTTCAAAGGGCAGGATTGTCTTCACCAGAACCTGTCTTTTTCACATGGACAGTTTTACGTGGTTTTTCCATGAGTTCACTCATTCAGTGATATTTAAGCGATGGTCACGTAACAACTCGTAACATATTTTTCAACGATGTTTTGTAAAATAAATGAGTTTTAAAAAATAAAATTAATCAAAGACAGTATGTTTATATATGTGTTGCAATTAACCATATTGTATATAACTTCTATTTTTTACATTTGGACTAACATTTGTTACTAGTATTCGAAATATAATACTTTTTACTAACAAATAATAGTATCTACTTATTTCTCCTTTACTATATTACCTACCGATGACTGATCACGATACAGTGCGGATTATTCGCACGTGTCAGATAGTCAGACCTTTTTCCTCGTGGCGGAATGGCAGAATACAGTGTGTCAAAACACGAAAAATAATCACCACATTTCCTCATGTATTTTTCAAGGGTCTAATCTTCAGTCGGAAGGCAAGTTTTATGCACCTCTCCACGCTACTCTATCTCCGAGTAACTACCGTAGCGCCGACCGTTGTTACCGAGCGGTTCTAGGCGCTTCAGTCCGGAGCCACGCGGCTGCTACGGTCGCAGGTTCGAATCTTGCCTCGGACATGGATGTGTGTGATGTTCTTAGGTTAATTAGGTTTAGGTAGTTCTAAGTCTAGGGGACTGATAACCTCAGATGTTAAGTCCCATAATGCTTAGAGCCATTTGATTTGAACTACTTTAGTTCGTAGCCCCACATATTTACATCCATTAACACACTGCCGATTCCTTGACCTGTCAGGATGTGTCCTATCAGCCGATTGCCCCTTTCAGTCAAGTTAGCCAGAAGTTTTTCTTCCCAGTTTGATTCAGTACCACCTCATTAGTTGTGCGATCGACCCATCTAACCTTCAGCACCCTTTTGTATTACCCCATTTCAAAAGCTTCCATTCTCTTACTCTTTGAACAATTTATCGTCGACATGTCACACCCCAGATCAGTAACATTAGAAACAACTATCTAATAGTTAAATGTATTTTCACTGTTAACAATTTGGCTATTTTTCTGAAACTTTTATTCTTGCTATTGCCAGTCTGAAATTTATATATTATGTACTTCGGACATCCTCAGTTATTTTGTTGCCCAAACAGCAAAATTCATCTGGTACTTCCGGTGTCTCATTCCTTAATTTAATTCCCTTAGCATTGCTTGATTTAATTCGCCAGCACTCCATCTCCTTTTTTTTTCACTTCTGTTGATGTTCGTGCTATAACCTCTTTTTCAAGACTGTAAAACTGATCTTCCCAGTCCTTTGCTGTCTGTGACAGGAATATTACTATTTCAAAGTTTTAATGTGTACTCTCGGAACTTTTAGCTCGTTTACAAATTTCTCCATGTCTTCCTTCAAATCTCGCCCGGTGATTAACGTCGGGGACAGGTCACATTCCTCCGTAACTCCATTCCCAACTAGGGCTAGCCGGCCGCGGTGGTCTAGCGGTTCTGGCGCTGCAGTCCGGAACCGCGGGACTGCTACGGTCGCAGGCTTGAATCCTGCCTCGGGCATGGGTGTGTGTGATGTCCTTAGGTTAGTTAGGTTTAAGTAGTTCTAAGTTCTAGGGGACTTACGACCTTAGATGTTGAGTCCCATAGTGCTCAGAGCCATTTTGAACCAACTAGGGCTACCCTTCTGCAAGAGTAAGCGCCTCTTAGCGGGCACACACCGTCTGCACACCGGTGCATTAGAGTAATAGGGAAATGGGGACGGGCTTTATTTGCAGCTATGTCTGGTCGACAGCGCAGAGTTGTGGGCGGGTGCTAAGTGAGGCGGAGAGCGAAAACCTTGCGAGATTGTGCTGGCCGACAGCCATCTGGCACATTTCTGGGAACCCGTCGCCCAGCCGTCACGTAATGCGGCCCTGTTCCGATTTTGTACGTGTTTGATGCAAGCGGGACGTGTTCGAACCGTGGCCTGCGGAAGTGCGAATTATTTAGTGTGTCTCAGCAGAAAAAAAAGGTCTGCCATGACGTACTCGCAGCTTCACTATCACTTTCTGTCGAAATGTGCACACTACGAAATTTTGAATTGTGGGAGCAGCAACCATGCATTAACCAAATGCCATAAAGGCGAGCCGGCTGAGCCTTCTGGGGATCTGCACTAGTGCATAGCACATGGCTGCCCCCCCCCCCCCCCCTGTCGACATCCAACTACAAAAGTGATCTTGATCACAGTGATGATGACGATTCTCATTATCGTGAACGCGATGACGGTTCTAATCATCGGGATCACGATGCTAATGCTCATGACTGTGAGCATTATGATGATGACAATGCTCCGTGTTAATTATGGTGATGATGGTGCTCATGATCAGGATCGTTATGATGATAACAGTGCTCACGATCTCGTTCATTACGATGATGACGATGTCCATGAACGAGATTGTTATGCTGATGACGATAATGCTCATGCTCATGTTCATGTTCATTATGATGGTGATGGTGCTCATGATCGCGATCATTATGACGATGACAGAGCTAATGTTCAGGATAGCGACCATTATGATGATGACATTGCTAACGCTCATGGATGGAATCTTTATGACGACGTTGCTCATGCTCATGATTGTGATTGCAATGAGGATGTTGATCATGAGGGTGATGAGGAGGAGGGTGATGAGGATGAGGTGGAGATGGAGGAGGGTGGTGGTGGTGGTGGTGGTGGTGGTGGTGGTGGTGAGGAGGAGGAGGAGGATCATTTAATGATGGTAAGGGTCATGGGGATAATGATCATGATCGTGGGGATGGTGACCACGATCACAGTCAAGAGGACAGTGATCATGCAATACTGTAGACAGTATTCGTCGACTCTACTGTCAGGGATATCAGAACGATTTTCGCTTATAACCTTGGTTCAAATGGCTGTGAGCACTATGGGACTCAACTTCTGAGGTCATCAGTCCCCTAGAACGCAGAACTACTTAAAGGTTACGAGCTACTTGACCGAAATATCGTGCAAGTAGGACGCTAATATCCGGCAGAACACCCGACAACCCAAGATGTTACTTAAACCTAACTAACCTAAGGAGCCGGCCGCGCTGGTCTCGCGGTTCTAGGCGCGCAGTCCGGAACCGCGCGGCTGCTACGGTCGCAGGTTCGAATCCTGCCTCGGGCATGGATGTGTGTGATGTCCTTAGGTTAGTTAGGTTTAAGTAGTTCTAAGTTCTAGGGGACTGATGACCACAGCTGTTAAGTCTCATAGTGCTCAGAGCCATTTGAACCATAACCTAAGGACATCACACACATCCATGCCCGAGGCAGGATTCGAACCTGCGACTGTAGGGCTTATAACCTTCAATGCAGGCTCTTGTAGACGATGGTCCCTTACCTCATATTGACACATTTACCCTTCTCCATCGTCCCTGAATGATTGTATCATCATCACGGAAACACCCTGTTTATAAATGATTTAGCGGATAACGGAAATCCCACAAGGATTTTTGTAGGTGATGGTGTTGTCTATAGTAAGATTGCAACACCAGAAGACTGGCGAATGCGGAATGAGTTGCAAAGGGACATTGACTGGTGCAGTGACTGGCAGTTGGCCCTGAACGTAAATAAATGTATCATATTGCGCGTAAATAAACGGATATATATGTTGCTGTCCGATTACACTATTGGTGAAACATGGCTAAACAGGAACTACCAGGATACATTTTCACTCTTAGCGGAGTGTGCGCTGATCTGAAACTTGCTAGCACGTTAAAACTGTGTGGCAGAAAGACACTATAACCTCGGATTCCTGCGTTTCGTAGCAAAGTGCTCTATCGACTGCGCTATCGAAGTACAGTTGACTACCCACCCTCGCTGCTTCAAAACAAATGGTTCAAATGGCTCTGAGCGCTATGGGACTTAGCATCTGAGGTCATCAGTCCCCTAGAACGTAGAACTACTTAAACCTAACTAACCTAAGGACATCACACACATCCATGCCCGAGGCAGGATTCGAACCTGCGACTGAAGCGCCTAGAACCGCTCGGCCACAGCGGCTGACTCGCTGCTTCACTTACGCTGGCGCATCAGTTCCTGCCTTACCTTCCCCGCGACACGTAAAGCAAATTTTAGGGAAAGCAAATGACAGGCTGAGATTCATTAGGAGAATCTTAAGGAGATTAATTCATCCACCAAAGAAGTGGCTTACCGAACACTTGGTCGACCGATTCTTGAGTATTGTTCGTCAGTTTGGGATCCTTGGCAAGTTGGACTAGATAGAGAAGATCCAAAGAGAAAGGCGCGTTTTTGTCACGGGACGGTTTAGTCGGCCCCAAAGCGTTACGGAGTTGCTTACCGAACTCAAGTGGCATACATTGCAAGAGAGGCGTTGTGCAAGTCGGAAGAGTTGGAATTCGAACTTACCAAGAAGGGTTGGGCTGTATATAACTTCCTCCCACACTTGTCTCGCAAAATCACCACCACTGGAAAGTCGGAGGAATGAGATCTCATGCGGAAGCTTACGGAGAGTCGCTTCACCCGCGCACCATTGCGGAATGGACACACTGAAGGGGCAGAAAGGTACTGGTGTCGCACTGTAGAACATTGTGATACGAACACAGCCAAGAATACACGCGCGACGAGGAAGCAGGCGGGCACGCAAGGCCGGAAACAAACGATGCATCACGAAGTAATTAAAGAATACATCACCAGAGGATAGATTCGGGATCTTTTGACGACGAACAAATCGCTGACACAAGTGTTTACTTATTTGCTGATAGTTATCATGATTATTCCTCACAACTACACTCATTCTCATAAATTAAGGATAACTGCAAAATGTGGTGCCACACAACTTGCCACTGCACAAAACTGGAGCTAATAGCATAGGCACATAGGGAACACACACGACACAGATCTGTAAGTCAACGGAATTGGTGATAACTCGAGAAAACTGTCCCGAAACACATCTACTACAAAAAGCCACTGCTTCCTGCGCATGTACCCCGACATCAATATGAGATATGATCACCGTGCACACGTACACAGGCCGCACAACGGGTTGGCATACTCTGGATCAGGAGGTCGAGCAGCTGCTGGGATATAGCCTCCCATTCTTGCACCAGTGCCTGTCGGAGCTCCTGAAGTGTCCTAGGGGTTTGAAGACGTGCAGCGGTACGTCGACCGAGAGACGTGCTCGATGGGATTTTGGTCTGGAGAACAGGCAGGCCACTCCATTCGCCTGATATCTTCTGTTTCAAGGTACTCCTCCACGATGGCAGCTCGGTGGGGCAGAGCATTATCATCCATCAGGAGGAAGGTGGGACCCACTGCACCCATGAAAAGGCGGACATACTGGTGCAAAATGATGTCCCTATACACCTGACCTGTTGCAGATCCTCTGTCAAACACATGCGGGGGTGTACGTGGACCTATCATAACCCCACCCCACACCATAAAACCACGACCTCCATACAGGTCCCTTCCAAGGACGTTAAAGGTTTGGTATCTGGTTCCCGGTTCCCGCCAGATCAAAACCCGGCAAGAATCACTGCTCAGACTACACCTGGACTCGTCTGTGAACATAACCTGGAACCACTGTTCCAATGGCCATGTTTCTTGACACCAGGCTTTACGGGCTCTCCTGTGACCAGGGGTCAGTGGACTGCACCTTGCAGGTCCCCGGGCGAATGAACCATGTCTGTTCAGTCGTCTGTAGACTGTGTGTCTGGAGACAACTGTTCCAGTGGCTGAGGTAAGGCCTCGAGAAAGGCTACCTGCAATACTCCGTGGCCGTCTGCGTGCAGTGATGGTGAGATATCGGTCTTCTTGTGGTGTTGTACACTGTGGACGTTCCGTACTGTAGCGCCTGGACACGTTTCCTGTTTAGTGGAATCGTTGCCATAATCTTGAGCTGACACTTCGTGGCACATGGAGAGCCGTTGCTACGAGCTGCTGTGTTTGACCAGCCTCCAGTCGCCCTAGTTTTCTACCCCTCGTAACGTCATCAATATGTGTTCTTTGAGCCATTTTCAAAACACAGTGACCATTAGCATGTCTGAAAACGTCTGCACACTTACTCGCTGCACCGTACTCTGACACGCACCAACACACTTCTGCGTATGTGGACTGCTGCCAGCGCCACCGTGCGATGACCTCAGATCAAATGCACCGCATGGTCATGCCCCGAGGTGTTTTAAACCCGCAAACCGCCCACAATGTTTCACCATGTATCAGCATTATCCTTCATTTATGAGCATGGATGTAGTACTATTTCTGTTTCTTACCTTTTCTTTCCCATGACATCTTCGTTCGCGCACGAACACTGTGCAGCCGGCCGCGGTGGTCTAGCGGTTCTAGGCGCTCAGTCCGGAGCCGCGCGACTGCTACGGTCGCAGGTTCGAATCCTGCCTCGGGCATGGATGTGTGTGATGTCCTTAGGTTAGTTAGGTTTAAGTACTTCTAAGTTCTAGGGGACTGCTGACCATAGATGTTAAGTCCCATAGTGCTCAGAGCCATTTGAACACTGTGCTTTTCGTACATGCTGCCACCTTCCTGTGGCTGCGAAAAACTTGAAAAAATGACGAGCGTCAAGCGCAGACGTGATACATACGGCTGCCAACAGAAAACATTGTTTCTGACTGTGAGAAAATAATCGCCGGAGTGTTTGATATTTGATACGTGGGGACGCTAGAGGTTGAAAAGTCCACATCCAACAACCTTCTGCTTTTATTTTCAACCGCCATTCCTTTGCAACGAGTGCACGCATTCGTCTGGGAGCAGCGACGCAGCGCAGAATTATCGCACGTTTTGTGGGTGTCTACAGAAAGAGTTAAAACGCTGTCATACAATGAGGCGACAAGTCATGGGATAGTGATATGCACATGTACAGATGACAGCAGTATCGCGTACACAGGGTGTAAAAGGGCGGTGCATCAGCGGAGATGTCATTTGTGTTGAGGTGACCTGTGAAAAGGTTTTCGACGGGATTATGGCCGCACTACGTGAATTAACAGACTCCTAAGGGAATTCAGTATTGCGAGACACACAGTATCATCAGCGCGCCATGAATATCACATTTCAATTCGGACAACGCCGTGGCCGACAGCCTTCACGTAACGAACGAGAGCAACGGCGTTCACGTCACTGCTAACAGACAAGTAACACTGCGTGAAGCAACGGAAGAAATCAATGTGGGACGTATGACGAACGTATCCGTTAGGTCAGTGCGGTGAAATATGGCGTTAATGGGCTATGGTAGCAGGCGACCGACGCGAGTGTCTTTGCTAACAGCACGAGATCGCCTGCAGCGCCTCTCCTGGACTTGTGACCGTATCTGTTGGACCCTAGACGATTGGAAAACTGTGTCCTGATCAGATGAGTCGTGATTTCAGTTGATAAGAGCTGGCGGTAGGGTTCGACTGTGGCGTCAGACTCCACGAAGCCACGGAACCAAGTTGTCAACAAGGCACTGTGCAAGCTGGTCGTGGCTCATAATGGTGTGGGCTGTGTTCACATTGACTGGACTAGATCCTCACGTCCAACCGAATGGGTCACTGTCTGAAAAGGGTGTATTCGGCCACTTGAAGACGATTTGGTGCCACTGATGGTGTTACGGCGTAAAGTCAAGCAACGGCAAGCCGGAAACTGCAGAGCAGAGAAATCTGTGACAAGAAGTCGGCCAATCGCACGTTGACCGGACCTCCTTCCGGGAAGACAACGTGACGGCAGCGGCCCCTATGTGAAGAGGAGCGGCTGGTGGCGGCCCAGTTCAATTGCAGCGTCAACGCTAGTCACATCGCGTGCACACACTATGTGGCACAGACTTGGAATTGTCTGTACTGAGGAAGATTGTTTCTTCTTCACCCTTTGCTTGCGACACATCTGTGTAATTGTCAAAAGTTAAGTATTGTAATTTTCTTATTGTAATAAAACTCAATAGAACGATTTGTTTGTTTCTCCAGCGAACCGAGTATGCAGGATTCGTAGACACTGCAGGTGGACTTCAGGTTCCCAAACTACGATGGCATGTCAGCGGACCACAGTTGTTTGTAGTTCGTTTGAAGAACATTCTGGACATTTCGAGCGAATGGTTTGGTTATCCAGATCGCCCGAGATGAGAGCTGTAGAGGTTAAAAAGTGCAATGGGAGACATAGACTGGGATACATCCAGGAAATAATTGAGGACGTAGGATGCAATGGCTGCTCTTTTTGCCCTCTACAGCTCCCTCTAGTGCCACGGAAGTTATTCCCTGATATCTTAACATACGTCCTGTCATCCCGTCCCCCCTCCTTGTCAGTGTTTCCTTTCCCCGCCGATGTTGGCGCGAAGTAGCCTCTGCCCTATACAGTGTCTTGCCCAGTTAGCAATATTTGGCATATACTTTGCAACCGAATCTTTTTTTTCGCAACAGGGTGATGTGACTTATTTTTATTTTTCTTGATTTTTTTATCTGTACCTTGCAGATAAAAATGTGAAGACCTCGCCCCCCCCGCCCTCCCGCCCCCCCCCCCTCGCTCTCTCTCTCTCTCTCTCTCTCTCTCTCTCTCTCTCTCTCTCTCTCTCTCTCTCTCTCTCTCTCTCTTTTTCACACTTAAGTGCCTGGCAGAGGATTCATCGAACCATTTTCATACTACTTCTCTACCATTCCACTCTCGAATGGCGCGTGGGAAAAAGGAACACCTAAATCTTTCCGGCTCCGATTTCTCTTATTTTATTATAATGATCATTTCTCCCTACGTACGTGGATGTCAACAAAATATTTTCGCATTCGGAAGAGAAAGTTGGTGATTGAAATTTTGTAAGTAGATCACGGCGCAAAGAAAACCGCCTTTGTTTCAGTGACAGCCACCCCAACTCGCGTATCATATCAGTGACACTATCGCCCCTATTGCGCCATAACACGAAACGGGCTGCCCTTCTTTGCACGTTTTCGATGTCCTCCGTCAATCCGACCTGGTAAGGATCCCATACCGCGCAGCAATATTCCAGCAGAGGACGGATAGGTGTAATGTAGGCTGTCTCTTTAGTGGGTTTGTCGCATCAAGTGCTCTGCCAAAAAGCGCAGTCTTTGTTTCCCCGTCCCCACAATATTATCTATGTGGCCTATCCAATTTAAATTGTACGTAACTGTAATTGCTAGGTATTTTATCGAATTGACAGCCCTTAGATTTGTGCGATTTGTCGTATACCCAAAACTTAGCGGTTTTCTTTTAGTACCCATGTGGATGACCTCGCACTTTTCTTTGTTTAGTGCCAGTTGTCACTTTTCGCACCATACAGAAATTCTCTCTAGATCATTTTGTAATTGGAGTTGATCGTCTGATGATTTTACTAGACGCTAAATTATAGCATCATCTGCAAACAATGTAATGGGGCTGCTCAGATTATCACCTAGATCATTTATGTAAATCAGGAACAGCAGAGGGGCTATGACACTACCTTGCCGAACGCCAATATCACTTCTGTTCTACTCGATGATTTACCGTGTATCACTACAAACTGTGTTACTTTGCAGCCGAATCGCCTTTTTTTTTTTTTTTTTCCCCGCAACAGGGTGATGCGACTTATTTTTATTCGTTCTTGATTTCTGATCTGTACATTGGAGATAAAAACGTGAAGACCCCCCGCCCCCAGTGTGCACTTAAAGAGCGGCTGAGCTGTGCCACGCCATAATTAACGGTAGCAGTCGATACGATAGTATAACGGCGAGAACGGGAACAGCTGGTGCCCGATAAGTGCGCCCGCTCGATACCCCGTTTAAGAATAGTCTCTGTAACGCATCACGCCACAAGTTGCATATTGGTCAGCTTATTTTTTACTAATACCATGTAATTTCATGCAGTTTTCTCCCTTTAACTCGAAAAACTCGTTTACCACGGTAAGTTCTCACTTTTCGGGCGACCAGTACACCTGATTCTTACAGGCAAGACATCAGCCAGGTGCAGTTTTTTGATCAGACGGAACAAGGAAGCAGGTTTTGCTACTATTAATCCGGCATTGTTGTAGCCTCGACTTCTTACGGTACAGATACTGTAGTGGAATGTTGTTCACTCCATATAGCTTTTTTATATATTTTTAGTATTTTACCATTGAAACTGGTGGTTTAATCAACTGTCAGTTACTGCTATGGGTTAATATTGTTGTACATTATTAATATACAATGACAACAATAAAATAAAATTTTAACTCTTAGTCACACACCAGTTGCGAATCTTGATTCATACAATACTGCGATTAACGCTTTGTGTCCAAAGCTATTTTACTGAAAAAGTTGAGTCAACAAATTTGCTTATAGGGATTCCTTCGATATTCAGGTCACAGATCTTCAAGGTCGTACACATTGTCAGAACTGATTATGTCAGAAAACTGGCCGGGTGAGGACGGGAGTGCAAGCGCAGATACTCTCCTTACTGCTAGACTGGCATTTGTTCACTTCACGGCGGCCTACTGTGCACCACCCTGGAAAACTACGAGGGTAGAATGAAAAGTAATGCCTCCACCTTCGTTAACTGGGTTTCGATGGGAATATTTTAATAAATCAAACGCAGAAATAATCCTTAGAGTGTGATCTTTGATTACCAATAATCACCAGCCAATTGGATACATTTCCGCCAACGATGCACAAGTTTTCTGAAGCCGTCACGGAAGAAGTCGACACACTGTTTCCGCAACCACAGCCTCACAGTTCTCTCAACGCCTTCATCAGAAGCATAATGATGTCGCCTGCAGATCGTCTTTCATTGTCGGGAACAGATGGAAGTCAGACAGAGCTAAATCTGGACTGTATGGAGGATGGCGTACAGTGGTGGATTCAGTGTGTGAAGTTCTGCTGTGGTGGCACGTGAAGTGAGCGGTTTGGCATTGTCATGCTGCAGGAAAGCATTTCCCTTTTCCTTTTGGACCCTTGTTAGCCGTCGTTTCAGAGTTCGCAGCGTTGTGATGTAACGTCCTGAATCAATCTGTCAATATTCTGCTTGTGAAACTCGGTGGTTGCTGTCGCAGGACGTCCAACTCTTTGTTTGTCACGCAGGTCAGATGTTCCCGCCTCAACATCTCTAAACATACTCGCTCAACGACGCACAGTACTCACATCAACACAGTCACCGTAAACTGCTTTCATTCTCTGATGAATCTCCTTTAGGGTGACACCTTCTGCTGTCAAGAATTCAATGACTGCACGTTACTTAAACCACACTGACCGATCGTCTGCTCAGTTCCATACTATACACTGTAACAACACAACCGTTCACTGCTAAGGCTTCCCGCCAACTGGAGCTGTAGAGAAGAGGCTACGTAACAAGCCAGTACCTGCCGCATACCAATGCTGCCAACTGTTCAAGAGTTACGAAGGCTTTACAGTCAACCCCCGTAGTACACAGTACGCATACTTGACTCCATGAATAAGACGAGAAGCAGCAATAATAAGATAGTTCCAATAGTGTTCCGTTCACCAGAAGTCACTCCTATATAGTCAGCTACAGAAAACATGTGCCAGCAAGTATAGAAAACCACCGTGGCCAACGCAAGATGCCTGTCGAGAATGGGAAGAGGTTTGGCAGAAGTTTCCTCCGACTAATTCTCTTCTTATAGCTGATAGTAACTGTCCCGGAAAACTACGGACATCTCTGAATCGATTCTGGCGTGGGTGTACAGGCCATTTACGGTTTGTATGACTGTTTGCGTGGCTGTCGTGATCGTGTGCAAACTACGCGGCACCTGATTGAAGAGTCTGTAGCACGAAAATTCCCTAGTGGACTCATCGAGCCGCATATGGTTACACGAAGAGCTGTGGCGTGGGTTAAGAGACCCAGATATTCACTTACACTACTGGCCATTAAAATTGCTACACCAAGAAGAAATGCAGATGATCAACGGGTATTCATTGAACAAATATATTATACTAGAACTGACATGTGATTACATTTTCAAGCAATTTGGGTGCATACATCTTGAGAAATCAGTACCCAGAACGACCACCTCTCGCCGTTATAACGGCCTTGATACGTCTGGGCATTGAGTCAAACAGAGCTTGGGTGGCGTGTACAGGTTCAGCTGCCCATGCAACTTCAACACGATACCACAGTTCATCAAGAGTAGTGACTGGCGTATTGTGACGAGCCAGTTGCTCGGCCACCATTGACCAGACGTTTTCAGTTGCTGAGAGATCTGGAGAATGTGCTGGCCAGGGCAGCAGTCGAACATTTTCTGTATCCAGAAAGGCCCGTACAGGACCTGCAACATGTGGTCGTGCACTATCCTGTTGAAATGTAGGTTTTCGCAGGGATCGAATGAAGGGTAGAGCCACGGGTCGTAACACATCTGAAATGTAACGTCCACTGTTCAAAGTGCCGTCAATGCGAACAAGAGGTGACCGAGACGTGTAACCAATGGCACCCCATACCGTCACGCCGGGTGATACGCCAGTATGGCGATGACGAATACCCGCTTCCAATGTACGTTCACCGCGATGTCGCCAAACACGGATGCGACCATCACGATGCTGTGACCAGGACCCGGATTCATCCGAAAAAATGACGTTTTGCCATTCGTGCACCCAGGTTCGTCGTTGAGTACACCATCGCAGGCGCTCCTGTCTGTGATGCAGCGTCAAGGGTAACCGCAGCCACGGTCTGCGAGGTGATAGTCCATGCTGCTGCAAACGTCGTCGAACTGTTCGTGCAGATGGTTGTCTTGTAAACTTCTGCTGACTCAGGTATCGAGACGTGGCTGCACGATCCGTTACAGCCATGCGGATAAGATGCATGTCATGTCGACTGCTAGTAATATGAGGCCGTTGGGATCCAGCACGGCGTTCCGTATTACCCTCCTGAACTCACCGATTCCATATTCTGCTAACAGTCACTGGATCTCGACCAACGCGAGCAGCAATGTCGCGATGCGATAAACCGGATTGGCGATAGCCTACAATCCGACATATATCAAAGTCGGAAACATGATGGTACGCATCTCCTCCTTACACGAGGCATCATATCAACGTTTCACCAGGCAACGCCGGTCAACTGCTGTTTGTATATGAGAAATCGGTTGGAAACTTTCCTCATGTCAGCACGTTGTAGGTGTCGCCACCGGCGCCAACCTTGTGTGAATGCCGTGAAAAGCTAATCATTTGCATGTCACAGCATCTTCTTCCTGTCTTAAATTTCGCGTCTGCGGCACGTCATCTTCGTGGTGTAACAATTTTAATGGCCAGTAGTGTATAATCTTTTCTATGGACTCTTTATTTTCTTGTTTACGTTGCGTATATGTCTGAGTATGTTTAACCTTTTACGTATTCATTCCTTATATAAGACTGTAAAATGACCATGTAACACATACGAAAAAATAAAAATAGTCAACAAATGTTTTATGTATGGATGGTATCGAAACACATTCATTACGCGAAAACATTTCGTGGTTCATTATTTATTTTCCCCTTACTGACTTAGTTCTTTCTTCCAGCTAATAAGTAGATAACTAAAACCGACCTCGTCTTCATCTTCTTCCTGCTCTGATGTGTCTTGATCTCTGACAATAACAGTATCATCTTTATTTCCATCATTAAAATCGGTAGGCCTCTCATCAAGTAGTCACAATCAGTGCTCACAGTTGTTCCGCTTCTACCCCAGATGGAGCCATCGGTTGGTTGGTTGGTTTGGGGTATAAAGGGACCAAACTACAGGATCATCAGTCCTTTTCTTCTAACGCAAGCAAGGCTCAGGGAACAAGAGCACCCAACACAAAAAAAAAAAAAACTAATGGAACGAACAAAAAACGGGGAAGACATACACCACAAGGAAAAGTAGAAGAAAGAATTAAAACCATAGAGCAGATGGTCTGGGCTGGCTGATCACAATAATAAGAGGATGAGCCAGCCACTCTGCAACACATTGAAATGTCCACCCCAAATAGACAAGGTGAGATGATGTAGGGAAAAGACGACCACCAATACAAACAAATGCAAATAAAGTGCGACAGAGCTAAAATGGAGGGAGAGTGGCGACCTCAGAGAGAAGTCTAAATGCTCACCCTTACAGGGTACGATAAAAAAAACTTACGAATAAAACGTAAAACTAAATCAGCTGTTGAGGCATTGTCGCCCAACACCGAAGGTAGGGTGCTGGGAAGGTTAAAAGTCCGCCGCAGAGATGATAAAAGTGGGCATTCCAGCAAAATGTGGACGGCAGTCATATGGGTCGTGGCGACAGAGTGAGTATGCATGTGTTAGCCACGTATGGCCAATGCGGAGCCGGCAGAGAACCACACATTCCCTGCGAGAGGCCTGCATGGAGGTCTTCCACACATTCATAGTCTCCTTAATGGCACACAGTTTGTTGTGCGTACTGAGATTATGCCGTTCCGTCTCCCAAAGCTGATCAATCTCGCGGCGTAATAATGATCGCAGGTCAATTATAAGTGAGCCGTGGCGGCTGGCCCTAGGGTGTTCTACTTGCATCGCTGATATCGATATTCGGCTGTCTTGCTATCTTTTCCGGATGAAAGTGTGACGGCAGAGTCTCTGGTCGGCGCTCAACGAGCCAACTTGTATCGATAACAAACCCGCGTCCCTGACCGTGGTGCATGGGCCTCGCCGTGCTCGCCGCCCTTGTCTTTCGGCGCGCCAGATGTACGGTGCCGATCACTGGGCGCCTTGACGTGCAATATTGTGGCGAGTTAGTCGTCTCACGCTGAACAGATTCCCAGCTCGCAATTTGCAAGCTCCAAGTTACGTATCACTTTTCTTCTGTGTTTAACTAAAAAGATTCTTGAAACTTATTGTGGCATGGGTAGCTGCCGGAGATGGTTCTGAACTTGGTTTCACAGTGGCTATTTTAAGGAGGCTGATGTTCCTCATTTCGTTTCTCATCATCTGTGGAGTGTGTGTTTTAAGTGGTTTTCATGCAAGTTTTAACTTGTTTTAGGACATATTGACCGCTTCGGGACTGGTTGCCGTTGTGTACGCGCCCAGCAGTCGTACAGTTAATGGTTTAATCATTTGTCACGACAGCATTTGGTATGTTTATTTAATGTTCAAAGTGCCCTAAGGCAACTGGAAGTGATCTCTAAGTTTCCTTCTAATTTACTGGCAGAGGGGTAATGTTAGAGTACTGCTCCATAAGAATTTGCGGGCATGCTTATTATACACTCCTGGAAATGGAAAAAAGAACACATTGACACCGGTGTGTCAGACCCACCATGCTTGCTCCGGACACTGCGAGAGGGCTGTACAAGCAATGATCACACGCACGGCACAGCGGACACACCAGGAACCGCGGTGTTGGCCGTCGAATGGCGCTAGCTGCGCAGCATTTGTGCACCGCCGCCGTCAGTGTCAGCCAGTTTGCCGTGGCATACGGAGCTCCATCGCAGTCTTTAACACTGGTAGCATGCCGCGACAGCGTGGACGTGAACCGTATGTGCAGTTGACGGACTTTGAGCGAGGGCGTATAGTGGGCGTGCGGGAGGCAGGGTGGACGTACCGCCGAATTGCTCAACACGTGGGGCGTGAGGTCTCCACAGTACATCGATGTTGTCGCCAGTGGTCGGCGGAAGGTGCACGTGCCCGTCGACCTGGGACCGGACCGCAGCGACGCACGGATGCACGCCAAGACCGTAGGATCCTACGCAGTGCCGTAGGGGACCGCACCGCCACTTCCCAGCAAATTAGGGACACTGTTGCTCCTGGGGTATCGGCGAGGACCATTCGCAACCGTCTCCATGAAGCTGGGCTACGGTCCCGCACACCGTTAGGCCGTCTTCCGCTCACGCCCCAACATCGTGCAGCCCGCCTCCAGTGGTGTCGCGACAGGCGTGAATGGAGGGACGAATGGAGACGTGTCGTCTTCAGCGATGAGAGTCGCTTCTGCCTTGGTGCCAATGATGGTCGTATGCGTGTTTGGCGCCGTGCAGGTGAGCGCCACAATCAGGACTGCATACGACCGAGGCACACAGGGCCAACACCCGGCATCATGGTGTGGGGAGCGATCTCCTACACTGGCCGTACACCACTGGTGATCGTCGAGGGGACACTGAATAGTGCACGGTACATCCAAACCGTCATCGAACCCATCGTTCTACCATTCCTAGACCGGCAAGGGAACTTGCTGTTCCAACAGGACAATGCACGTCCGCATGTATCCCGTGCCACCCAACGTGCTCTAGAAGGTGTAAGTCAACTACCCTGGCCAGCAAGATCTCCGGATCTGTCCCCCATTGAGCATGTTTGGGACTGGATGAAGCGTCGTCTCACGCGGTCTGCACGTCCAGCACGAACGCTGGTCCAACTGAGGCGCCAGGTGGAAATGGCATGGCAAGCCGTTCCACAGGACTACATCCAGCATCTCTACGATCGTCTCCATGGGAGAATAGCAGCCTGCATTGCTGCGAAAGGTGGATATACACTGTACTAGTGCCGACATTGTGCATGCTCTGTTGCCTGTGTCTATGTGCCTGTGGTTCTGTCAGTGTGATCATGTGATGTATCTGACCCCAGGAATGTGTCAATAAAGTTTCCCCTTCCTGGGACAATGACTTCACGGTGTTCTTATTTCAATTTCCAGGAGTGTATATTCCAATGTGACTGTGATTTGAGCTTGTTTTCTTTGCAATCTGTTTGTGCTTCAGGCCATTTGTTAAGTCTGCTCCTTTCCTGGCATCGATGCGGTTATGTATTCTTGTCAGGACCGCGCGTTGTGAGGCCGGTCGGACTATATATAAATATATACCGCCTGATTGTGAACCTGTGCACAAGCCGTGGGGAGTGAACGCTCGTATTGCCTGCCGGCCGTAGCGTTATATTGCTTCCAAATGCTGTGGGCCTTAACGCTGTTCTTTAAAGTTAAGTGAGGCCGCTTTGTTAATATTAGCGTTCCTGCAAGATATTTTACTGGTTGAGCTATTACTAGCCATTCTTATTTAACACTTCTATTAATCATTTGTCTATCTTTAATGAATGTGCAACTTGTTATTTTTGCTGTGTGTCAGTTTTGCGACCTTTGTTGGCCCACTTTGCGTTTTTAATATAAGCATGTTTCACTGTGGAGCTTTATGTGGGCAGTTTAGTTGTATTAAGCTTTAAGATCTCTTTTTTTATGAAGTTGTGGTATTGTGTGGCTGTGTAACTTTGGGTTGGAAGTCTATAGTGCTACTAGTCTTTTGAGATATGGTTAAACAAGAACGATTGTTTATGATTGATTATTCACCGTGCCTTCTAGCTATGATTTTGGTTGTGGACGCAAAATATGATTTTTATTTGTGTTTATGTAATTCAGTTAAAGTGAAGATTTGTATATTGCATCAGTAAGAGGGCAAATGTCCTAATCGAAGTTTATAATAAAGTCTGTTTTGAGTCAAATTAAAATTGTAAAACAATCGCAAGCTTCCAGAATGAGAGCTTTACTCTGCAGCGGAGTGTGCGCTGATGTGAAACTTCCTGGCAGATTAAAACTGCGTGCCGGACTGAGACTCGAACTCGGGACTCGGGACTCCCGAGTTCGAGTCTCGGTCCGACACACAGTTTTAATCTGCCAGGAAGTTTCGCATCAGCGCACACTACGCTGCAGAGTGAAATTCTCATTCCGGAAACATCCCCTAGGCTGTGGCTAAGCCATGTCTCCGCAATATCCTTTCTTCCAGGACTGCTAGTTCTGCATGCTTCGCAGAAGAGCTTCTGTAAAGTTTGCAAGGTAGGAGACGAGGTACTGGCGGAAGTAAAGCTGTGAGGACGGGGCGTGAGTCGTGCTTGGGTAGCTCAGTTGGTAGAGCACTTGCCCGCGGAAGGCAAAGGTCCCGAGTTCGAGTCTCGGTCCGGCACATAGTTTTAATTTACCAGGAAGTTTCTATCACAAGCTTGTCCATCACCAGTGATCCCGGGCTTCCTATTTCCTTTAAATAATTGTGGTGAGATTCTAATTTTTGATTTTCTAAAGAATTGAGTAGTACCAGGGTTCAACAGGGATGCCGATCCCCAGAAGCGGTTTCCGTGTAGCCTGTTTGGCCAGGCTGTCGGCAAGTCCATATCCTGGGATTCCGACGTGGCCCGCGGTCCACACCAACACCACAGAACGACCGGACCGGTCAAGGGCACAGATGGACTCCCGGATGGTCGCTACCATAGTATGGCGGGGTAGCACTGGTCGACAGCTTGTAGGCTGCTCGAGGAGCCAGTACAGAGAAGAAACGACTCGACAGGGCATGAACGGATGCGCTCAAGAGCACGAGATATGGCCGCCAGCTCAGCAGTGAAAACACTGCAGCAATCTGGCAGGCTGTGCTGTTCAGTATGTCCTCCATGAACATACGTGAAGCCAACGTGACCATCAGCCATCGAGCCGTCACTGTAAACCACTTCATGGTCACCGTACATGTCAAGGATCGAGAGGAAGTGACAGCAGAGAGCTGTGGGGTTAACTGAGTCCTTAAGACCATGTGAAAGGTCCAGTCGAAGCTTCGAACTAGGTGTATCAATATTTTCTGTTAATTATATAATCGAATGTCCGCAGATCGTGGTCTCGCTTCCCGAGCACGGGGTCCCCGCCTTCGATTCCCGGCGGGGTCAGGGATTTTCACCTGCCTCGTGATGAATGGGTGTTGTTGTGTCGTCTTCATCATCATCATCATCATCATCATCTGGCGAAGAGTTCTCGGGCTTCCAGCCGGGTGGCGATGTCTTCAAACTGCGACGTTTCGACGAGTGACATACTCATCATCTTCTGGCGAAGATGATGAGTATGTCACTCGTCGAAACGTCGCAGTTTGAAGACATCGCCACCCGGCTGGAAGCCCGAGAACTCTTCGCCAGCTGTATACGCCGGGAAAGCATACATTCATATAATCATCATCATCATCATCATCATTATTCATCCCCATTATGGTCGGAGGAAGGCAATGGCAAATCACCTCCGCTAAGACCTTGCCTAGTACGGAGGTGCGGGTCTCCCACATCGTCCCCTACGCTCTGTCGAGGAGTATGGGACCTCATCATCATCATCATATAATCGAATATCACATCTTACGCAAAATATGAACAAAAATACAATGAAATAGCTTCGTTGACTTGTTCTACTACTACTACTACTACTACTACTACTTCTTGTAGGGCGAGAATGTCGTGTTGGGATTTCATAAACCCTAGCGACCACAAACTTCTTTAAACAGCACCTCACGAACTATGCACAACTAAAGATACAAAAACACATTTGTACCACTCTACTGACATCTCCCAGCAGCTTCCTGGAACTGAAAATTGGTGTGACATGCCATCTAACAATTAATTACAGAAATTGGTAATAAGGCATGTATTACAATCCTACACACCACTCCTGGTTTAGTGTGTCACCCCAAGTCTTGACGCTTTTCTTATGCGGTGACTAATCAGGATGTGTCGAGATCTGTGAACTCTGTGTGAAAGTCAATCACTTTTGTGTCAACATAGTTTAGTGTTTTCTTCCGATACAGTTACTGTTAATTACATTTTTAGGTGCAGTGTTGTACGAGATCGTCCAATGCACTACAGATCGATCGCATCTTTGTATATGACGACGACCACGACGCATCTGGCAATAGTCAAAACTGGCGTTCCATTCTCCACAGCGTAGGAAATGCAGAACATCATGCAGTGTGTGCACAGCTACTTTCGAATCACGAAACAAATGAAAGGATGGACGATAGCGACCTATTTGCTGAATATGATATGCTGAAAATATACTGCAGAAAATAACTGATTTTTTTCCACAAAAATCAATAATATACTATATATAGACTTTCAAAGTACTGTGTGTACCTGCAGGAGTAAGTTTCTCCAGGACATCGAATTACTGTACTGGAATAAAATTTAGCGAAATTGAATATACAGTAGTTTTTGCCTGTATCATAGGTTAAAAGAAAAGAATCTTTTGTTTCCCTTAGTTTCGTAATAAAAGTTTTTCACACTACATACACGGTGATTCAGCTACCCCTACTGAAGGGTTTTATGGAACCCGCGATGCCTTTCAATGCCACGCTCGAGATTTCCGTATTCTCCCACTCGCTAATGGGAAACTGTAAGTCGTACAGAAAACATGAGCAGGACCTTTTCGTACGAAATTTAAATTTTGTACTGGAATAACTTTTCGCTGGAGGCCACGGTTTTCGAGTTATTCTAGAAAAACGTACAACAGTGACCCTGAAGCGCATCTGCACCCCCATGCTCATCTCTCAGCAGTTGGGATGTCTCTTCTGTTGTTCATGGCACTCCCTCCTACCTCTTTACAAGAATGTCCGACTACACCAACTATTTCCGACGTTCGACATTTTCTGGCCTCTATTGATTGGCCTATTACGCCCCCAGCATAGTCGGGCATTCCATTAACATTATTAATTTAAGTGTACCCGTGGTGTCAATGACAGAAAAGTTTTTTTAACGTTAACTAAAACTAATTACATCGAAATTTCAATCCAAAACTAACCCTTCGTAGTCAGAACGCCTGTAATTGTTTATTTTATGCTGTTAAAATTCACAAAATCCTTAGCTGAAATTTACACAAACGTCAGTTTTACAATTTGTAAACGTTCAACTAAACCAGAGTTGTAATAAGGCCAATCTATTTAGACAGAAAAGGTCACATGTGGAAAATAATTCGTGCAGTTGCAAATTTATGTTAAGTGGTAGGAGAGAGTGCCATGAAAAACATATTAGAAATCCTGACAGGTTGGAGACTAACTTGGGAGTGGGTGTACATTTGAAGCTCAATTCTGTACGTTTCTCATGAAAAACTGGAAAACATGGCCTCTAGCGAAAATGTACCCTAGTACATAATTTAACTGCATTGAATTTCCTATAGAAAGGTCCTGTTAATTTTTTCTGTCGGACTAATAGCTTGCACATTGCAAGCGAGAGAATATGAAAATTTTGTGAACAGAATTTGAAGGTGCTGCTTGTTGCATAAAACCCATCAGTAGCGGCAACCGATTTTCTGTAGACGATACGTAATCTCTGTGTTTGTCTAACTTAAGAGTGTCATGTTCATGTTAGGCTCTTCAACCCTTTGAGCCGCCGTGTTTTGGCCCTAAACTAAAATTTTATTCATTGTGTTTTAAGTACCAATTTCTTTAGCATCGGTTGTTCACGCTGAACGCACTGGTATCTGAAAAAAAATGTATAAAATTGTGGTTTGGGGCAAAAACAACTAGGGAACAAAGGGTTAATTAATACAGTAAGATGCTCAGAACAGCTCCTTTGAATTAGCGAGGTTTTAGCATATAATGCTCTTATTTCAGTGGAAATATGTCCGAAGCAGTGTTTCTGTTAGCTGCAGTTCTTTGTGTAAACGCTGAAACTTACACTGCGGACAACCGCATTTCTCTGCTGCCGAGTAAAGACAGGTACATTTTTAAAAATGCATAATATTAGTTAGGCATTGCCATAAAAGTGTTAAACTGTTTCTTTTTTTCACTTTCTCGTCTTTCATTCCCTCGCACTGGAAAACGACACAAACGATTTATTTTTTTTACTTTTTCGTGTCTCATCTCAAGTTGCAGTATAGGTTTATGAGAAGCGAAACAGAAGACGCAAAGGCGAAAAGGATTGTGCATCGCTTTCAGTGTCGGGAAAAACCACTGAGAAGCCTTCGTGAGTACTGCAAAATGTCGAGCACTTTAGTTTCTGTACACAGACGGCGCGAACTTTCCTCGCTGGAATAGCAGTCGCTTTCAAACGAACGTTTCAAAAGGCAAAAAAAGAGAAAATGCCAACAACTAGAAGTATTTATTTTTTTACGTTCACACTTGCCGTGTTTTCCGCCTCAGTCGAGTTGCTTTGCAACGGCAAACGCACCTAGTCACTTCTTTTTTGAAACTCCTTCATTCGTCAGCACCATACGTTTGCTGGCGCATTTAAGATGTGCTGCTTACTTGGCAACAGCTAAGCTGACACAACACATTTCTTTAATTGGCGTCTGAAATAGTCTATAACACTAGCACTATTAGGTACTAATGCAATAAAATATAAAGCATAGAAACTTTTAACAATTTCGCATATCATTGTGTACTGGCCGTTTTACATGTTGGGGGCCGAACCGCTCAAAAACCCTGGGTATGGTGTGGGGCGGCGGTGGGATGAGTGGACTGCTGTAGCCAATTGTGGGGTTGTGAACCACTGAGGGCGACGGCGGGGACGAAGCCTCTCTGTCGTTTCTAGGTCCCCAGTTCAATACATACATACATACATACATACATACATACATACATCAAACTGGTCTCCCTTTGGGAGAAATGTCTTCGTAGTCAGGGTGACTATGTTGAGAAATAAATATGTGGACATGGAGAATACAGATGAAAAACGTTAATGAAGTTTGTTTTATTTAAAAAGCTTCGAGTTTTCACATGAAGAAATTCTGTGGCATTACTTTTCAGCACGCGCTCGTATATCTGCGCACATTTCGTCTTCATTACTTTTGCGTGTTATGTTTTCATAATTTTATCTTCTTGTTCTTTGTGTTGTTATAGCCCTTCTGTGTATTCTTTCCATCTTCTAGCCTTGTTTGCTGAACGGCTTGTTTGCTTGTCATCTGACCTCTTAATAATGTTGTCTTGAAACACTTCCATTGGTCCGTGTTTGCATACAAAAACAATAATAGCTGATTGTGGGTCCATCTTGATGCAGAACACTTTAGCTGTTTATTTATTTATTTATCTATTTATTTATTTATTCATTTATTTATTCATTCACAAACTAGTTTCAATGACGAATATCGCCATCATCAGTGCGTTCTTTGATTCTAAAACATGCAGAAGTATAATAAAACGTTATCACATGTGTACTGTTTGGTCCCGAATATTGTTTTCTGTGAATAATTTATTAGTATGTTAGTACATTTACTATACGCCACAGCATGGTTTTACGATTGTTACCGCTGTTTCCGACATATTTTCTGCGTTTTTCTTTCTGTTGCCGCCATTTGTCTCGGCATACATCATGTCATCTGCACTCAAGGATCTGAAAACGCAAAAGCAGAACACGCAGACAACACAGCAGACCACACATCATCAGGAAAAAGAAACAGACGGTACATACTAACGTAGAATAATAGAATAGCACGTACAACTGGAAACATATTGAAAAAGCAAGGGGTACAGTAATATTCATAACAAACAACACAGCTCTACAATGGCTAAGACCAGACAAAAGAACATCAGACAAATTAAGCAATGCTGGAATATACCAATTGACATGTCAGGCCCAATGCATAGGACAAACAAGCAGAAATTTACGAACATGGTTCACAGAGCACATGAGAGCTTTAAAGACTGACAACACACGTTCCACTTTTACAGAACACCTAATGAAAAAAAAATCACAACCCTTCTAATATCGAAAGTGACCTACACATCCTGAAACACAGCATAAGTTTATGCCGAAAACTAACAAAGGAAAAAATGATTACATACAAAGATTATAGTGGAAGGACAAAATGTAATAAACGAAAACACACACACACACACACACACACACACACACACACACACACCAAAAGCCACCTTTCCATCACACACAGACCATAAGTAAGGAACGGAAGTCGTCAGAACTCCCGCTGCAATTTTAATAACTTTTCTGCAATATGCGATACATTTCTCACAACACAAGTGAACACCCAAGTTGGCATAATGTTTTGGATTACGAACAAGGTGAGAAGGTTACTTTCTTATGTGCTCAAAAGCCATCCTACAAACATGAGTACATGACAAACTACGTAACAACCTATAACGCACCAAAACTGTATCCACAAAACTGCCGAAAACCCAATTTTATAACGCTGACGTACGTAATTTCACGTTGTGTCTGTTTACTAACAGCCACTCTTACAACTGCAGATGAGATGATGATTTCGAAAAAAAACCGCAGAAAATATGCTGGAAACAGCGACAACAATCGTAAAAACATGCTGTGACGCATAGTAGATAAGGTATTACGAAGTTATTCACAGAAAACCATATTTGGAACCAAACGGTACACACCCAATGACGTTTTACAATGTTTTATGAGTATGTTATTTCTGAATGTTGTACGAGGTGCATTCAAGTTCTAAGGCCTCCGATTATTTTTCTCTGGACTGGAAAGAGATAGAAACATGCGCATTGTTTTAAAATGAGGCCGCGTTCATTGTCAATACGTCCCAGAGATGGCAGCACCATACGGCAGATGGAATTTTACCGCCAGCGGTGAGAATGAGAACTGTTCTAAATACTTAAAGTGGCGACGTTTTCCTTACTTGAACAGCGAGCAATCATTCGATTTCTGAATTTGCGTGGTGTGAAACCAATTGAAATTCATCGACAGTTGAAGGAGACATTTGGTGATGGAGTTACGGATTTGTCGAAAGTGCGTTCGTGGGTGCGACAGTTTAATGAAGGCAGAACATCGTGTGACAACAAACCGAAACAACCTCTGGCTCGCACAAGCCAGTCTGACGACATGATCAAGAAAGTGGAGAGAATTGTTTTGGGGGATCGCCGAATGACTGTCGAACAGATAGCCTCCGGAGTTGGCATTTCTGTGGGTTCTGTGCACAAAATCCTGCATGACGACCTGAAAATGCGAAAAGTGTCATCCAGGTGGGTGCCACGAATGCTGACGGACGACCACACGGCTGCCCGTGTGGCATGTTGCCAAGCAATGTTGACGCGCAACGACAGCACGAATGGGACTTTCTTTTCGTCGGTTGTGACAATGGATGAGACGTGGATGCCATTTTTCAATCCAGAAACAAAGCGCCCGTCTGCTCAATGGAAGCACACAGATTCACCGCCACCAAAAAAATTTCGGGTACCCGCCAGTGCTGAAAAACTGGTGTCCTTGTTCTGGGACAGCGAGGGCGTAATCCTTACCCATTGCGTTCCAAAGGGCACTACGGTAACAGGTGCATCCTACGAAAATGTTTTGAAGAACAAATTCCTTCTTGCACTGCAACAAAAACGTCCGGGAAGGGCTGCGCGTGTGCTGTTTCACCAAGACAACGCACCCGCACATCGAGCTAACATTACGCAACATTTTCTTCGTGATAACAACTTTGAAGTGATTCCTCATGCTCCCTACTCACCTGACCTGGCTCCTAGTGACTTTTGGCTTTTTCCAACAATGAAAGACACTCTCCGTGGCTGCACATTCACCAGCCGTGCTGCTATTGCCTCAGCGATTTGCCAGTGGTCAAAACAGACTTCTAAAGAAGCCTTCGCCGCTGCCATGGAATCATGGAGTCAGTGTTGTGAAAAATGTGTGTGTCTGCAGGGCGATTACGTCGAGAAGTAACGCCAGTTTCATCGATTTCGGGTGAGTAGTTAATTAGAAAAAAAATCGGAGGCGTTAGAACTTGAATGCACCTCGTAGAATCAAAGAACCCACTGATGATGGCGATATTCGTCGTTGAGACTAGTTTGAGAGTAAATGAATAACAAAAGTGCTCTGCACCAAGGCGGACCCAGAATCCCATATTGTTGTATCTGATGTCTTAATGTTCACACAGGCAGTTTTCTTTCCTCCAGAGACGTCTTGAATTTGCCTGTAGGAGGCATACTGCAGTGTTAGTCATAACCGCGGTAGATACGATACTGACAGTGAGGAGGACAGATTAGTGCGCACAGCGTACGCTTATCAACAGTAGGCGGAAGTGTGTATACCGATGTTGGGCAGGCAGTCACGAAGGCGAACAGTGGGCCAAATTGCTCCAAAACCTGGAAAAAATACCAAAAGGCGATGTGCGAGTTCCGACTTTAGACCCGCAAAATCTTGTGTAGATTGCGCTGGCATCATTCCAGTCTCAAGTCGATACAACACGTTCCAAGATTGTTGATGGCGTTAACAGTGAATCGGATCACTACACAATTTTCAGATATATGTGACCTGTGTAATGGGTGACAGCGATCGTGCCTAGTTATCAGCCATAAGATGGGTGGCACTCCAGAAGGCGTGCTAACGGCTTTTTTTTTTCTTTTAACGAATGTAACGACGTGTATCGACTTGAAACTAAACAATTACCGATTCCGTACGAAACCGTTGGCTACAAAATTTTCTCTGCTTGGTTCCACTTCCATAAATGGTCCTCCTACTACCTTAATAATATAGTTCATGAGTTTAAATGTATCTGCGCCCGCACATTTGCGGGTTTTCATTGGACGGTCATGTTTTTCTAACGTGTGGCAATGCCAGACAGTAAAAACTGCGTCCTTCATTCCTGGAATTATCATAATCTATTATCTGAACAAAAAATGTCAGTGGGGTTTTCTGTAGAATGCTTGAGGAGCTATTCCCAATTCGGACATTTTTTCCGCAAATTGGCAAATAATCGTTTTTTAAAAAATTAAAATTTGCCCAAGTAATATTGTTTTCTTTCTTCGCGACATGCAGCTGAAATCTAGAACTAAAACATATCTATCAGGAACTCGGGAAGAAAGTGTATTTCTCGAAAGCAGGATGCCAACTTCACCGGTCTTACAATATTCTTCAATAATGCCCGATGCCGACATCAGTCCACTTAGTTTTGATACACAGACACGCCACAATCAAAGCTGTTTTGTTTCCATTGGTCGGCTATCTGGAGACGTGCAAGAAATTCGTAATAAGTATACCCGACGTTACCAAGAAGATCCTCCTACTCGTGAGAAAATGATACATGTGGTAGCCCATCGGTTTCTGGCATCTTCGGATCCACTCATCTGTAGAGTCCAGAATGAAATGAAATGATCTTATGGCATTAATGGCCGGGAGTCGCCCCTCCGCCCCCCCCCCTTACCCCTTACGGAAGTTGAAAGTCTTTTCACTTGGTGCCACATTGGGCGATTCGTGTGTCAATGATGATGATGATGATATTGATGATGATGATGATGATGATGATATGGATGATGATATTGATGATGATGATGATGATGATGATCACGATATTGATGATGATGGGGGGGGGGGGGAGAGAATCCACATTTCTGTGAAGTTTGTGGCGTGCCGCTTTCAGTTCAGCATATTGTGGCTACGTGTGTCCTGTATACTGATAATAGGGCAGCCCTCGGTCTCACTGGAGATCTGCCCACTGTCCTCGCAGATATCGATACCAGCGTTAACAGAGTGGTGAAATTTTGTCAACTATCAGGCCTCATCCCTAAACTGGTGGGGAAGGGCGGCAGACTTTCGTACGTTGTACACTGCTCTGCATCTACATCTACATCTACATTGATACTCCGCAAGCCACCCAACGGTGTGTGGCGGAGGGCACTTTACGTGCCACTGTCATTACCTCCCTTTCCTGTTCCAGTCGCGTATGGTTCGCGGGAAGAACGACTGTCTGAAAGCCTCCGTGCGCGCTCTAATCTCTCTAATTTTACATTCGTGATCTCCTCGGGAGGTATAAGTAGGGGGAAGCAATATATTCGATACCTCATCCAAAAACGCACCCTCTCGAAACCTGGCGAGCAAGCTACACCGCGATGCAGAGCGCCTCTCTTGCAGAGTCTGCCACTTGAGTTTATTAAACATTTCCGTAACGCTATCACGGTTACCAAATAACCCAGTGACGAAACGCGCCGCTCTTCTTTGGATCTTCTCTATCTCCTCCGTCAACCCGACCTGGTACGGATCCCACACTGATGAGCAATACTCAAGTATAGGTCGAACGAGTGTTTTGTAAGCCACCTCCTTTGTTGATGGACTACATTTTCTAAGCACTCTCCCAATGAATCTCAACCTGGTACCCGCCTTACCAACAATTAATTTTATATGATCATTCCACTTCAAATCGTTCCGTACGCATACTCCCAGATATTTTACAGAAGTAACTGCTACCAGTGTTTGTTCCGCTATCATATAATCATACAATAAAGGATCCTTCTTTCTATGTATTCGCAATACATTACATTTGTCTATGTTAAGGGTCAATTGCCACTCCCTGCACCAAGTGCCTATCCGCTGCAGATCTTCCTGTATTTCGCTACAATTTTCTAATGCAGCAACTTCTCTGTACTACAGCATCATCCGCGAAAAGCCGCATGGAACTTCCGACACTATCTACTAAGTCATTTATATATATTGTGAAAAGCAATGGTCCCATAACACTCCCCTGTGGCACGCCAGAGGTAACTTTAACGTCTGTAGACGTCTCTCCATTGATAACAACATGCTGTGTTCTGTTTGCTAAAAACTCTCCAATCCAGCCACACAGCTGGTCTGATATTCCGTAGGCTCTTACTTTGTTTATCAGGCGACAGTGCGGAACTGTATCGAACGCCTTCCGGAAGTCAAGAAAAATAGCATCTACCTGGGAGCCTGTATTTAATATTTTCTGGGTCTCATGAACAAATAAGGCGAGTTGGGTCTCACACGATCGCTGTTTCCGGAATCCATGTTGATTCCTACATAGTAGATTCTGGGTTTCCAGAAATGACATGATACGCGAGCAAAAAACATGTTCTAAAATTCTACAAGAGATCGACGTAAGAGATATAGGTCTATAGTTTTGCGCATCTGCTCGACGACCCTTCTTGAAGACTGGGACTATCTGTGCTCTTTTCCAATCATTTGGAACCCTCCGTTCCTCTAGAGACTTGCGGTACACGGCTGTTAGAAGGGGGGCAAGTTCTTTCGCGTACTCTGTGTAGAATCGAATTGGTATCCCGTCAGGTCCAGTGGACTTTCCTCTATTGAGTGATTCCAGTTGCTTTTCTATTCCTTGGACACTTATTTGGATGTCAGCCATTTTTTCGTTTGTGCGAGGATTTAGAGAAGGAACTGCAGTGCGGTCTTCCTCTGTGAAACAGCTTTGGAAAAAGGTGTTTAGTATTTCAGTTTTACGCATGTCATCCTCTGTTTCAATGCCATCATCATCCCGTAGTGTCTGGATATGCTGTTTCGAGCCACTTACTGATTTAACGTAAGACCAGAACTTCCTAGGATTTTCTGTCAAGTCGGTACATAGAATTTTACTTTCGAATTCAATGAACGCTTCACGCATAGCCCTCCTTACGCTAACTTTGACATCGTTTAGCTTCTGTTTGTCTGAGAGGTTTTGGCTGCGTTTAAACTTGGAGTGGAGCTCTCTTTGCTTTCGCAGTAGTTTCCTAACTTTGTTGTTGTACCACGGTGGGTTTTTCCCGTCCCTCACAGTTTTACTCGGCACGTACCTGTCTAAAACGCATTTTACGATTGCCTTGAACTTTTTCCATAAACACTCAACATTGTCAGTGTCGGAACAGAAATTTTCGTTTTGATCTGTTAGGTAGTCTGAAATCTGCCTTCTATTACTCTTGCTAAACAGATAAACCTTCCTCCCTTTTTTATATTCCTATTAACTTCCATATTCAGGGATGCTGCAACGGCCTTATGATCACTGCTTTCCTGTTCTGTACATACAGATTCGAAAAGTTCGGGTCTGTTTGTTATCAGTAGGTCCAATATGTTATCTCCACGAGTCGGTTCTCTGTTTAATTGCTCGAGGTAATTTTCGGATAGTGCACTCAGTATAATGTCACTCGATGCTCTGTCCCTACCACCCGTCCTAAACATCTGAGTGTCCCAGTCTATATCTGGTAAATTGAAATCTCCACCTAAGACTATAACATGCTGAGAAAATTTATGTGAAATGTATTCCAAATTTTCTCTCAGTTGTTCTGCCACTAATGCTGCTGAGTCGGGAGGTCGGTAAAAGGAGCCAATTATTAACCTAGTTCGGTTGTTTAGTGTAACCTCCACCCATAATAATTCACAGGAACTATCCACTTCTACTTCACTACAGGATAAACTACTACTAACAGCGATGAACACTCCACCACCGGTTGCATGCAATCTATCCTTTCTAAACACCGTCTGTACCTTTGTAAAAATTTCGGCAGAACTTATCTCTGGCTTAAGCCAGCTTTCTGTACCTATAACGATTTCAGCTTCGGTGCTTTCTATCAGCGCTTGAAGTTCCGGTACTTTACCAACGCAGCTTCGACAGTTGACAATACCGATTGCTGCTTGGTCCCCGCATGTCCTGACTTTGCCCCGCACCCGTTGAGGCTGTTGCCCTTTCTGTACTTGCCCAAGGCCATCTAACCTAAAAAACCGCCCAGCCCACGCCACACAACCCCTGCTACCCGTGTAGCCGCTTGTTGCGTGTAGTGGACTCCTGACCTATCCAGCGGAACCCGAAACCCCACCACCCTATGGCGCAAGTCGAGGAATCTGCAGCCCACACGGTCGCAGAACCGTCTCAGCCTCTGATTCAGACCCTCCACTCGGCTCTGTACCAAAGGTCCGCAGTCAGTCCTGTCGACGATGCTGCAGATGGTGAGCTCTGCTTTCATCCCGCTAGCGAGACTGGCAGTCTTCACCAAATCAGATAGCCGCCGGAAGCCAGAGAGGATTTCCTCCGATCCATAGCGACACACATCATTGGTGCCGACATGAGCGACCACCTGCAGATGGGTGCACCCTGTACCCTTCATGGCATCCGGAAGCACCCTTTCCACATCAGGAATGACTCCCCCCGGTATGCACACGGAGTGCACATTGGTTTTCTTCCCCTCTCTTGCTGCCATTTCCCTAAGGGGCCCCATTACGCGCCTGACGTTGGAGCTCGCAACTACCAGTAAGCCCACCCTCTGCAACTGCCCGGATCTTGCAGACTGAGGGGCAACCTCTGGAACAGGACAAGCAGCCATGTCAGGCCGAAGATCAGTATCAGCCTGAGACAGAGCCTGAAACCGGTTCGTCAGACAAACTGGAGAGGCTTTCCGTTCAGCCCTCCGGAATGTCTTTCGCCCCCTGCCACACCTTGAAACGACCTCCCACTCTACCACAGGTGAGGGATCAGCCTCAATGCGGGCAGTATCCCGGGCAACCACAGTCGTAGTCCGATCAGGGGATGCGTGGGACGAGCTGGCCGTCCCCGATAAACCCCCATCCCGACCCCCACAGTGATGCCCATTGGCAACAGCCTCAAGCTGTGTGGCCGAAGCCAACACTGCCTGAAGCTGGGAGCGAAGGGATGCCAACTCAGCCTGCATCCGAACACAGCAGTTGCAGTCCCTATCCATGCTAAAAACTGTTTTGCAAAGAACGTCTGAACTAATCCACAGAGAGCGCAAACAAATCGACAAAATGTAAACGGTTATTAAAATACAAGATTGCCTAGTAAATGCAGTAATGCTGCTACTTGCGCACTGCTGACACTGCTCGGCGGCGGAAGGAGACTAAGCGAAATTATACTATTCAGGTACTAAAAC
Organism: Schistocerca serialis cubense; assembly: GCF_023864345.2. Lineage (NCBI taxonomy): Eukaryota > Metazoa > Arthropoda > Insecta > Orthoptera > Acrididae > Schistocerca > Schistocerca serialis. Next base: position 32,005,611 of record NC_064649.1, read on the forward strand.
ACGATGCTACACTCTCAAATACTATAATACGCCCGAAATTTATGAATTAAACAATGCAAGTACCAAAAACACGCAAAGAAATTAAGAATTAAACTATGTAACAAATGAGTGAGCTAGGGGTATACGACTTGCTGCTGCAGCTGCTTATCCAACGGCATGTGGGGACAGCCTTCGTCCCCACCCATGAGATTTCCTGTCGATTTTCGTAAGGGGCCACCGTAACCGAAAACCAGTTGTTTGTAGCGATAACCACCATCCCTACATCGGATTCCTTATCAGCGACCTAAAGAATCTAAAAAGAACAGTCTCGTACGATCTTATAGCCATTTTGCTATTGTGTTCAGGTTTTGAAGCGAACTGGCCCATGGTGCGGCGCTCTGGAACAGAGCAAGACATGCGGGACTGCCGGCGACGGTCAGAGAGGCGCGCGGGAGATTTTTTTGTTGTGCGTTTTGCAGCTGAGCAGACAGAGGACCCCTAGCGTCGCGGCAGAGTTCAGCGGCCGTGTATTTTACTGCTGTTTGCCGCGCAAACAAAGCACAAAGCAGGGTAGGAAACAAGCGCCGTCTGCAACTCCAGACCAGCATCCACTGAGGACAGGGCGCAAAACACCGAGCGGCCACTGGAAGCCGCTAGTGTGACGTCACACTCCCTGGCTCTTCCTTCACCTGGTCCGCGATAGGAAAGGTCGCGGGAAAGCCCAACATTTGCGACGTGGGACGGAACCTACTTTACAGACGAATGGAAAAACTGGTAGAAGCCGACCTTGGGGAAGATCAGTTTGGATTCCGTAGAAATGTTGGAACACGTGAGGCAGTACTGAACCTACGACTTATCTTAGAAAATAGATTAAGAAATGGCAAACCTACGTTTCTAGCATTTGTAGACTTAAAGAAAGCTTTTGACAATGTTCACTAGAATACTCTCTTTCGAATTCTAAAGGTAGCAGGGGCAAAATACTGGGAGCAAAAGGCTGTTTACAATATGTACAGAAACCAGATGGCAGTTATAAGAGTCGAGGGACATGAAAGGGAAGCAGTGGTTGGGAAGGGAGTGAGACAGGGTTGTAGCCTCTCCCCGATGTTATTCAATCTGTATATTGAGCAAGCAGTAAAGGAAACAAAAGAAAAATTCGGAGTAGGAATTAAAATCCATGGAGAAGAAATAAAAACTTTGAGGTTCGCCGATGACATTGTAATTCTGTAAGAGACAGCAAAGGACTTGGAAGAGCAGTTGAACGGAATGGACAGTGTATTGAAAGGAGGATATAAGATGAACATCAACAAAAGCAAAACGAAGATAATCGAATGTGGGTCGAATTAAGTCGGGTGATGCTGAGGGAATTAGATTAGGAAATGAGACACTTACAGTAGTAAAGGAGTTTTGCTATTTGGGGAGCAAAAAACTGATGATGGTCGAAGTAGAGAGGATATAAAATGTAGACTGGCAATGGCAAGGAAAGTTTTTCTGAAGAAGAGAAATTTGTTAACATCGAGTATAGATTTAAGTGTCAGGAAGTAGTTTCTGAAAGTATTTGTATGGAGTGTAGCCATGTATGGAAGTGAAACGTGGACGATAAATAGTTTAGACAAGAAGAAAATAGAAGCTTTCGAAATGTGGTGCTACAGAAGAATGCTGAAGATTAGATGGGTAGATCACATAACTAATGAGGAGGTATTGAATTGGGGAGAAGAGAAATTTGTGGCACAACTTGACTAGAAGAAAGGACCGGTTGGTAGGATATGTTCTGAGGCATCAAGAGATCACCAATTTAGTGTTGGAGGGCAGCGTGGAGGGTAAAAATCGTAGAGGGTGACCAAGAGATGAATACACTAAACAGATTCAGAAGGATGTAGGTTGCAGTAGGTACTTGGAGATGAACAAGCTTGCACAGGATATAGTAGCATGGAGCATCAAACCAGTCTCTGGACTGAAGACCATCACAACAACAACAACAACAGTAACAGGAACAACAGCAGGAAACCTACAGTTCAATTGAAATTACTTGATAGTTGACGCTCCAAGCGTTGGAGCCGGTTTCCTCCGATCACAGCGCACAACGTCACACCTGAAATGTTGCTAAACTGTCGCTGTCTGGAGTACAGAATTGTATGGTAGCGAAACATAGTTTGTGGGAAAACCGGAACAGAAGAGAATCGAAGCATTGGAGATGTGGTGCTACAGACGAATGTTGAAAATTAAGTGGACTGATAAGGTAAGGAACGAAGAGGTTCTGTGCAGAATCGGAGAGGAAAAGAATATGTGCAAAATATTGGTAGGTAGAGGAGACAGGATGATAGGACATTTGTTAAGACATCAGAGAATGACTTCCATGGGACTACAGGGAGCTGTAGAGGGCAAAAACTGTAGAGGAAGACGGAGATTGGAAAACATCCAGCAAATAATTGAGGAGTGGGTTGCAAGTGCTACTCTGAAGTGAAGAGGTTGGCACAGGAGAGGAATTCGTGGCTGGCCGCATCAAACCTGAGAGAAGACTCAAAAAATGGCTCAAATGGCTCTGAGCACTATGGGACTTAACATCTGAGGTCATCAGTCCCCTAGAACTTGGAACTACTTAAACCTAGCCAACCTAAGGACATCACACACATTCATGCCCGAGGCAGGATTCGAACCTGCGACCGTAGCGGTCACGCAGTTCCAGACTGAAGCGCCTAGAACCGCTCGGCCCCACCGGCCGGCCAGAATGAAGACCGATGAAGAAAAAAAAAAATGCCGCAACGACTGGTCAGATGAGAAGGGGCAAGTGGGCTAAAGATTTGAATTGACTTTTGTGTTACGGAGTGCATTGGACTTACGAAGTGCAAGCAACTGCGGTAGCCACAACGCTAAGGTGCTGTAACGGCTAGCACATCTGCCTAGTCAGCAGGAGACCCGGGTTCAAGTCCTGACCATGGCACAAATTTTAATTCATTCCTTTAGCTTCTGTCCTTATCGAACAGTTGGTTAGTTCAGTTACAGTTCCTTGTCCGGCTTTCCTTCTTGATGTGATTGGATCCTGAATACTGGGTCTGGCCTATTTATTTCGTCACACGCACACACACACACACACATACACATACACATACACACACAATGCTAATGAAATACACATATTTCATACACAGCATTGTCCAAACAATACTGGATCCTTCCGTACAAAATGCGATTCAGCGTCATTCATACAGTTAGCATACTCACAGAGATCAGCTTGTATTACATAAGCTTAGCACGACATTGCGTGAAGCAGAATTTATGAATGCTGTCAAATAATCTTTGCAACTGTGACACCTGAGTCATTAATACGACAGTTTATTTTAGTGTAAAAGCATAGCGTAGTTGTTAACACACAACTCTGACGAATAGAAGGCCTGTGGTTCGAATACAGATAAATTTATTATTTTTCTAAATCTAATCCAAAGATCTCGATCATCATTTTTATTCACTTAATTTGTTTAATGGATTTATTTTTCTTTCCAATTCTTTGACGTATCATTTTCATCATAGTACTGGCTTTTTATTTGCTCTTATTTTTCTTCCTATCATTCTTTTTTCGTTTGGAATTTGCTTGAGTCGTCCATAAGCTGCAACCAAGTATAAACCAGGACTGCTCCACGGGTGGTAACCGAACATCATGTGTAGCTAGTGTTACGACTGTTTCGGATAGCCAATTACAGTTTGCTTCTACAGCTGAAACAAAATTTTTGTTGCGAAATTTGGCTATGAAAATAAAAATATTACAGAAATTTTTCGGTATTGAGTTTGCTCGTAGAGGTTAGCCTTAAGCGATCGTGATTTTAATTCTGACGCAGACTGTTGGTCGCAGTTTTTCGGATACACTGAACTTCACGAGGGTGGTTAGATTTGGACACGAGTGCTATATAACCCGTCGTCTGCCGTAGTTCAGCCATTGGTCACTTAAAATCTGCTCTAGGCATATCGTCTCCCATTTTCGACACGCTGTGCCTCGCGACTGCCGCTTCCAACATCGCTCCGCGCTACACATTAGCAGCATCTTGGAGTGACCCGCCATATTTGTGTGTAGACTATAAACGAACCGTAGACGACGGCGGTTATGGCAACACTGTAGCGCTAAATGACAGACGTCAACTGTGAAATAATGTTAATCGGACTACAACACTTTTTGGGCGGGTTCAATTTTGTGGTCTAACGCAGGGTTTCCCAAAGTGCGTTCCACGGCAAGTGAATAAATGCTCCGCGAAAAACTATTAATAACATGGTGGTTCTTTTTCTGTATTTTATCAATAGTAATTACTTTTTAAAATTGTACAGGGTGATTCAAAAAGAATACCACAACTTTAAAAATGTGTATTTAATGAAAGAAACATAATATAACCTTCTGTTATACATAATTACAAAGAGTATTTAAAAAGGTTTTTTTCACTCGAAAACAAGTTCAGAGATGTTCAATATGGCCCCCTCCAGACACTCGAGCAATATCAACCCGATACTCCAACTCGTTCCACACTCTCTGTAGCATATCAGGCGTAACAGTTTGGATAGCTGCTGTTATTTCTCGTTTCAAATCATCAATGGTGGCTGGGAGAGGTGGCCGAAACACCATATCCTTAACATACCCCCATAAGAAAAAATCGCAGGGGGTAAGATCAGGGCTTCTTGGAGGCCAGTGATGAAGTGCTCTGTCACGGGCTGCCTGGCGGCCGATCCATCGCCTCGGGTAGTTGACGTTCAGGTAGTTACGGACAGATAAGTGCCAATGTGGTGGCGCTCCATCCTGCTGAAATATGAATTGTTGTGCTTCTTGTTCGAGCTGAGGGAACAGCCAATTCTCTAACATCTCCAGATACTGTAGTCCAGTTACAGTAGCACCTTCGAAGAAAAAGGGACCAAACGCCTGGTCAACAGCGCCTCAAGCGAACAAATGTACAACTAAATGAAACTTTATAGCTCCCTTAATTCGCCGTCAGATAGTGCTTAGCTCTGCCTTTTGTCGTTGCAGAGTTTTAAATTCCTAAAGTTGTGGTATTCTTTTTGAATCACCCTGTATTGTGATTTCTGTGTTATGAATTATGATTTAAAATTTAAGTAATCGCAGGCTAAAATAAAATTTTCTCATTTAAAAAAAATGTATTAGCCTTCAAAGTCGGTAAAGTGTTCCAGGTAAGTGCCAGGCTCCTCAGAGTGATTCACCAGAGGAAAAGTTAGGGAGCCCCTCGTCTGAAGTACACGTCAAGTTAATATCTTTTGGTAACTCGCAGCTGTGATAAATACTTGCGGTTTTTTTAGTCTCAAAGCTACCGTAATATAATAAAATCACACGAATCTGAGACCCGCAGCTCAGAAACTATTCAAAGGAAAATTCTCAATTAAAATTGAAATCGAAGGTAATGTTGTATAGTTGAAAGTGGTATTCATACGGAATTTTTAAAAAGATTTTACGTTAATTTTCATCATTTTTATATATTTTCCCTGAAAAAACACCGTTTTATATATGTGGAATAAAAATTATGGCATATAGTCCAGCATTTCAGTTAAAAATAATATTACTAAACTTTTTATGATATCTTTAATGGAGAGCCGTTCAAAAGAGAGAGAGAGAGAGAGAGAGAGAGAGAGAGAGAGAGAATAGTAAACTCCGCAGCAGAAGGTGTTGGAGCTGTACGCTGTGCGACAACTTCCTCGTGACGTGATCTTCCAACCAGATGGCCATTATGCGAACTTGTGAGGGATTTCGTGGGTCCTGGCCGCTGAATTGGGGGACGCAGTCCTTTGATTGCTTGGCCCCCTCTAGGGATGGTGGTTATCGCTGACAAACAACCGGTTTTCGGTGACGTCAGCTTTTTCAAAACCAATTTAACCTGAGCCCCAGGCATTCCGCTACTTGATGTTTTCTTGTGGTGCACATATATAGATGTATTACGTGTGTCAAAACTGGAAACAACATTTTAAGTTACCATGTTTGTAGAAACATTCCGTCAATATCTGAATTACTTGTTAATCTATTATACAGGGTGATTCAAAAAGAATACCACAACTTTAGGAATTTAAAACTCTGCAACGACAAAAGGCAGAGCTAAGCACTATCTGTCGGCGAATTAAGGGAGCTATAAAGTTTCATTTAGTTGTACATTTGTTCGCTTGAGGCGCTGTTGACTAGGCGTCAGCGTCAGTTGATGCTAAGATGGCGACCGCTCAACAGAAAGCTTCTTGTGTTATTGAGTATGGCAGAAGTGAATCGACGACAGTTGTTCAGCGTGCATTTCGAACGAAATATGGTGTTAAACCTCCTGATAGGTGGTGTATTAAACGTTGGTATAAACAGTTTACAGAGAATGGGTGTTTGTGCAAAGGGAAAAGTTCTGGACGGCCGAGAACGAGTGATGAAAATGTGTGTATGTTAAGGATATGGTGTTTCGGCCACCTCTCCCAGCCACCATTGATGATTTGAAACGAGAAATAACAGCAGCTATCCAAACTGTTACGCCTGATATGCTACAGAGAGTGTGGAACGAGTTGGAGTATCGGGTTGATATTGCTCGTGTGTCTGGAGGGGGCCATATTGAACATCTCTGAACTTGTTTTTGAGTGAAAAAAAACCTTTTTAAATACTCTTTGTAATGATGTATAACAGAAGGTTATATTATGTTTCTTTCATTAAATATATATTTTTAAAGTTGTGGTATTCTTTTTGAATCACCCTATATTTTGTGTTACATGTTTAAAGGAGACACCTTGTGTTGATTATTTAATTATTTTTTTCCACAGTCCTGACAATGGGCTCCATAAAACTTCAAACTGAAATCAATATAGTAAAAACGAGGTTCCTGCCTATGTAAGTTTAATTTTTATGAACTGTTATGTTATTGTTACGTACCTTCAACAACATACATTCAACTTCAAAATGTAGTTCACTGAAATGATGCGTTAGATTGCGAGTATCGAAATGCGTGACATTAATGGCCGTACCTTTAGATTGCATTGACTAAGAAGCTTCAGTGCTCTACACCACCAAGGAACCGCGTATGTGTCATACATTTCATCCTACATGTTCCAGAGACGTGACGGCGTTTTACAAAAACAACAGAAACTTGGCCGCGGAGCGTGTACTCCGTACTCGTTACAATGTCACACGTCATGCCCTAGTCCCGTCGCATGTTTGAGGAAGGGTGGTACGATACGAAAGAGATGATGGAAATGAGAAATGCGTATGCACACAAGAAAATTGTACAAGATTGGAAGAAGCCTTGAGCCAGGCGTTCTGCAACTTGACGCATGGGATCGCAGCGTACGGCGAATATTGCACAAGGAAGTGCAAAACCGCCCACACAGAATTCAGATAGTGCAAAAACTGAATGCGGACGACCTCCCAAAGAGCTTTTGCCGGGAATTGTTGGAACTGTGGGACAATCCTATCATGAGCGACGAGACTAAATTTTTGTGTGTCACGATTCGTTAACAAGCAAAACATTAGATACTGCGCACGTGATGATCCTGAAATACTTCATGAAACGCCACTTCCGTCAGAAAGTGGTAGTGTGGTGCGGCGTGTCGTCGTTTGGAATCACAGGCGCCTTATTTCTTTTTTTTATTAAACTTATTTTTTTTAAGATCATCGCGGCAGCGCCGTAACTGTGGACACAGAATGTTATGTTCACGTGCTGAACCATTTCCCCGTGCGAGAGCTTGCTGATCTTCCAAGAAGACAGAGCCACACTGCATGCCTCCCGACATCCTATTAATGCGCTACAGAACATTTTTCCTGGTCTTCTCATCTCCAAGAACGGGGACATTTTTTGGTCTCAAAGATCTCCTGACTTCTCGTCGTTTGCTTTCTCGCTTTGGGACTACTTGAAATGTCACATCTTCTGGTGTGAGCCACCACACACTATCCAGGAACTGAAGGGTCAAAGTCGAGGCAGTTAATCAAATTCCAGAGCCTGTCCTGCAAGATGTGATGTCTAACTTCCGTAAAAGACGTGAAACGTGTGTGAAGCAAAATGGCGGCCAGCTACGCGATGTCATTTTCAAGTGATGAAAGTTTCAAACTGCGAGCATTGTAAATTCATTTTGTACTTCTTTTATATAGCCGTAAATAAATTGCATCGCTGGTGGAGGTTTCAAAATCGCCCTTTTCGCTGCCGCACATGTTACACGCACATTACAGTGACTGGCAAGTCCAGGATGTCTATAGCTGAAGTCCCAGTTTGAAAAGGCTATAGACAGAGAACCACTGCTCAGAATGCCGTCAAATTCGAACAGCATATTATTGACGCAGGGGGGGAATCGTCATGGAACAAAAGAAAATAAAATAAATAACGAAAATTTTAGCATCAGACGGCCCTGTAAGCTTCTTAACGTAAATGGGGTCGGCTACAAATGACAGACGAATCGCTATACGACGGCTGTTGTTGGATTTTTACATTACACCATCCTTGCTCTTTAATGTGCATTACTGCACAATTTCGGCACTCAACAGTTGTGGCACATTACTTAGGTAAACCGATTCACCACGGCAAGATCGTACCACATCGCATGGGAAAAATTGGTTTCTGATTCTCATGGGGTGAAAATCCTCTTAAAAAGCAGTGGTTTATGGAACGACGTCACTGGGGACGGGAATGCATTAGACAGTGTTTTGGAACGAACCCAGGTTCTGTTTCTTTGGAAATGTTGACCGCATTGTGATTCGCCGCCGACAGGGGGAGCCGCATCACAGTGATTGCATTCGCACAGGACACAGCGCGTACTCAAGGTCCTTACGGTGAGGAGTGCTACTGCGTAGGACCAAAAATCACAGTTGCTACCTGTGCAGGACACCTATCACAGTCTTATCTTTCGGAGCCGAAGGCCCACTCGTGTACCCCAGACGCCATTTCTCAGCAAGACAATGCACGACCACATGTTGTTGCATGAACACATGCTTTCCTGGTGTCGCAGGATGTCTGCCTCTTGTCCCTGGCCACCCAATCACCAGACTTGCCGCCTATCGAAAATGTGTGGGGTATGGTGAAACGACAGGTGCTACGCTGTAACCCAATGTCGACCATCACAGATGAACTTTGGAACCAGGTGAATGCAGCATGCATGGCTATAGCACAGGACGCCATTCGCGCCTTATACGCGTCGATCCCATCACGCATGGAACAAGTTATCAGGCCTACGGCGGACTCTGCGCCTCTACTAGGCAAGAGGACACACAGTGAACCGAGGTGACTGAAATGCTAATCATTTCTGCAGAACATACTAATGTACGACTGGAATACTGTCTTTCAAATTCTGAAGGTGGCAGGGGTAAAATACAGGGAGCGAAAGGGTATTTACAGTTTGTGCAGAAACCAGATGGCAGTTATAAGAGTCGAGGGCATGAAAGGGAAGCAGTGGTTGGGAAAGGTGTGAGACAGTGTAGTGTTGCAACATATCCACGATGTTATTCAATCTGTATATTGAGCAAGCAGTAAAGGAAACAAAAGAAAAACTCAGAATAGGAATTAAAATACATGTAGGAGAAATAAAAACTTTGAGGTTCGCCGATGACATTGTAATTCTGTCAGAGACAGCAAAGGACTTGGAAGAGCAGTTGAATGGAATGGTCAGTGTCTTGAAAGGAGGATATAAGTTGAACATCAACAAAAGCAAAACGAGGATAATAGAATGAGTCGAATCAAATCGGGTGATGCTGCGGGAATTATATTAGGTTCAAATTGGTTCAAAAGGCTCTGAGCACTTTGGGACTTAACATCTGAGGTCATCAGTCCCCTAGAACTTAGAATTACTTAAACCTAACCTAAGGACATCACACACATCCATGCCTGAGGCAAGATTCGAACCTGCGACCGTAGCGGTCACGCGGCCTCAGACTGTAGTGCCTAGAACCGCTCGGCCACAACGGCCGGCCCACAACAACAACAACAACAACACATCGTTAGTCGTTCAAAGTGTTGCTGAACTTGAGAGTACGTACGTTAAGCGATACTGGCACTTCGTAATCGCTACTGTGGAACACATCTCTTATACTGAACAAGTCCTCACAGCTGTCAACGTATGCATTTTAGAGCCTGTGAGCCTCGAATGACCATTCCTCCTGCGACACTATGTATATATCACCAGTTGAAGCTTTGCCCTCACATGCCCTCGACAGTGGACGCTGAATCGTGCCGGTTGCTGCTACGTGCCAAGCTGCGTGTCCCTTAATAGAGGGCGGCCATTGTGATCTCCGTGTTTACTGGACACGCTGCCAGAGCTGGCCCGTCTGCCAACCACGCGACCTCGCAGCCGCTATTATGGTGGCGGCGCTTCTCTGTCCATTGTGAAAGCCGGCTGTGTGTCCACTGCTGCTACGCCTTCTTTCCCTTTCCGCTGTGTAAAGCACAAGCTGGGATGTGTCGCGCTGTTGGCTGGGACACCAGCAGTCCTTTTAGGTCAGTCACCTTAACTGAAAGTTCCTTCATCGCCGTCGTTGGCACCTTCCCAGCGAGTGCTGTGACGCGAACAGTCCCAGTAGCAATATGCGTTGAAACCTCCCCTTAGAAAAATTAGTGGATTACTGTGCTGGTAAAAATCTTACGTTATTTGATTTTCAAGCAACTGAGTAAAACTGAACGTACGCAGACGTTTCGCTCTTATTCTGATCATCACTAAACTGACACACAATATTTTTAGCGCAACGCAATCTGACTTTCAGTAATCCCTACAAAAGAATGGCCATGACTAACAATAACTTATACCTTTCATGAATCACTTACCTCACAAAAATCTTCGTTACTCGAACTACTGCAATACAGCCTGCGCCAATAATGTTAGTTAAGTAAAGGATTTTAACTACTGAAGGCACTAACTACTGATAGGCATAGTTAGCAAATGAAATATTTTGATATAGAACCAACAATGTATTTACCTTAATAGTGTTCAAAAGATATATATATATATATATATATATATATATATATATATATATATATAGCTCTCAAAATTCTGCCATCTGTCTCCCCACATCCACCACTGCTGGCGGCTCACCTCCAACTGTGCAACGCTACGCGCTATTCGTATCCAACTGCCCAACACTACAGTAGCGAATAATCCAACAATGAGTCCTACTAGGCACAGACTGCACACATCACAGTCAGTGATTTACATACAGAGCGCTACGTCGCGTTACCAACATTAAAACCTAAACAGCCTACTTACAACGTTAGTATGCTATTAAGGTACGAGATGTTTACAGATAGTACTGCCAGTAACGTCAGTGTCGCCAACAGCCTTGTCGCAGTGGTAACACCGGTTCCCGTCAGCTCACTGAACTCTATCACGCTGGGCTAGCACTTGGATGGGTGACCATCCGGTCTGCTGAGCGCTGTTAGCAAGCGGGGTGCACTCAGCCCTTGTGAGGCACACTGAGGAGCCACTTAATTGAGAAGTAGCGGCTCCGGTCACGTCAACTGACATACGGCGGGGAGAGCGGTGTGCTGACCACATGCCCCTCCATATCCGCATCCAGTGACGCCCGTTTTCTGACGATGACACGGCGGCCGGTCGCTCCGTTGGGCCTTCCGAGGCCTGTTCGGACGAAGTTTTAGTTTTAAAGTCATTATCACTCAATCAGCTACATCGTTACCGAGCGAGGTGGCGCAGTGGTTAGCACACTGGACTCGCATTCGGGAGGACGACGGTTCAATCCCGTCTCCGGCCATCCTGATTTAGGTTTTCCGTGATTTCCCTAAATCGTTTCAGGCGAATGCCGAGATGGTTCCTTTGAAAGGGCACGGCCGATTTCCTTCCCAATCCTTCCCTAACCCGAGCTTGCGCTCCGTCTCTAATGACCTCGTTGTCGACGGGACGTTAAACACTAACCACCACCACCACCAAAGCTACATCGTTGACGCCGACTTTTTTCGGTATAGGCTTCCGTAACACTGCTCAGTATTTACAGCCGACCTCTCTGCCCTGTATCATCAGGTCATGCATTGCATCCGGCGACACAGGATTTTCAATTGTGTCATCTGCTCCGACTCTCTCTCAATGCCCTTCAGATCCTGTGTGTGCTGTACTCCGTCCATCCCCTAAGCAACAGGTCAAAGAAAGCTTCCACTTGCTCTCTCTTGATGGAGCCACTCTGATGTTTATGTAGGTCCCTGGTCACGTCGATCTGATGGGAAACGAGGCCACTGACGCTGCTGCCGACACTGCAGTCCTCGTACGTCAGCCCACGGGTTGTTACATTTCCTCTGATCTCTGCGTAGCCGTCTCTCAGCAGGTGGTGTCACTTTGGCATCGCCACTGGTTTCCCTTCATGGGAACAAGCTCTAGTTATTAAGCCTCTCCATGGGCTTGGCCGACCTCCTCTCGGACCTCTCGCCGCGAAGATATAATTTTAGCTAGGTTGCGTATTCGGCACTGTCGTAAGCCATCGCCATTTGTTAAGTCGTGGTCCTCCACCACTTTGTGCTCACTACCCTCAACCTTGGACGGTCCGCCATTTCCTGATGGAATTGCGTTTCTTTAAGTAGGCTGTTCAGGTTTCTATGTTGGTAACGCCACGTAGCGCTCTGTATGAAAATCACTGACTGTGCTGTGTTGTAGTGGTTAATAAAAAAGAAAAAAGAAAAGGTTGAAAATGTGGGAAGAAATGGTGAATAAAAAAAGGGGTTTTCAGATCGTTAATGACGTTGAAAAAGGATAAGAATGAAATGCAAATCGGACTTTGTGATTCGGAAAAGCCGGCCGGTGTCGCCGTGCGGTTCTAAGCGCTTCAGTTTGGAACCACGTGACCGTTACGGTCGCAGGTTCGAATCCTGCCTCGGGCATGGACGTGTGTGATGTCCTTAGATTAGTTAGGTTTAACTAATTCTAAGTTCTAGGAGACTGATGACCTCAGATGTTAAGTCCCATAGTGCTCAGAGCCATTTGAACCATTTTTTTTGATTCGGAAAAGCTATTGTTGGGGTGGTCCTTGGGGCGTTTCTGAGCAAAAGTCAAACCAAATTCAACTACAAAAATTATTTGAAAGAGAACAGAGGATAACAAAATGTGATTAACAGGGGGAAATGGCGTAGATAAGAGTTCATTGTTTACCATGTTAACATGTCTTCTCTCGTGCGGCGTCCAGGTCTTGTTCTCCAAAAATCTCTTCATTTCTGCGTGAAAAGTCGTAGCTGCTCCAAAATCTTGCAGTAAATTTCATCTTCCAGGAATTACTGATGTATACAAATTAAAACCATCTTGATAGTGAATGCAATGTATTATATGTTGCTGCTTCCATCCTCCAAATTTCATACCAGCTTCCACAATACGTCTGCACATCAACAAGTTTTTCGTCTTAATCAGACCAAGACTAGCTAATAAGTTTTTACGTCTGAATCATACTAAGACCAGCGAATAAGTGAAGTTAAGCTTCCGCTCTTAAAAGCGGGCAGAAAACAAAAAGGGTTACAGTTTTTGTACCTTCATTTTCTTATAAATACTTTCTCTGCCGTCGAGCGCTCATACAGCTGCGACGGTATAATTTATATCTGAGGGAACGAGTGTAGCGCGGCGAATTTCAAAGTCCCGCTACAGTGCAATCTGTGGCTGGTTGGCGTTGTTGTAATATTCGCTATTGTAGTGTTGGGCAGTTGGATGTGAACAGCGCGTAGCGTTGCGCAGTTGGAGGTGAGCCGCCAGCATTGGTGGATGTGAGGAGAGAGATGGCAGAGTTTTGAGAGCGGACGATCTGGACGTGTGTCCATCAGAAAAAGACTGGATGTCATGAACTGAGATGAACACTATTAAGGTAAATATATTGTTTCTTCTGCATCAAAATCTTTCATTTGCCACCTATGCCTATCAGTATTTAGTGCCTTCAGCAGTTAGAATCTTTTATTTAGCTGGCAGTATTGCACTCCGTCTGCAGGCCACAAGTGGCCCATCGGGACCATCCGACCGCCGTGTCATCCTCAAAGGAGGATGCGGATAGGAGGGGCGTGGGGTCAGCACACCGCTCTCCCGGTCGTTACAATGGTTTTCTTTGACCGGAGCCCCTACTATTCGGTCGAGTAGCTCCTCAATTTGCATCACGAGGCTGAGTGCACCCCGAAAAATGGCAACAGCGCATGGCGGCTGGATGGTCACCCATCCAAGTGCCGGCCACGCCCGACAGCGCTTAACTTCGGTGATCTCACGACTGTGGCATGGCCGTTGGCAGCTGGCAGTATTGGCGCTCGCTGTATTGCAGTAGTTAAAGTAACGAAGATTTTTGTGAGGTAAGTGATTCATTAAAGGTATAGATTATTGTTAGTCAGAACCATTCTTTTGTAGGGATTATTGAAAGTCAGATTGCGTTGCGCTAAAAATATTGTGTGTCAGTTTAGTGATGATCAGAATAAGTAAAGAGAGAAATGTCTGAGTACGTTCAGTTTTGCTTCGCTGTTTGAAAATCAAATAACGTAAGGGGATTACCAGCATTGTCATTCTTTATTTTTCTAAGGGGATGTTTCACCATTTACGTTCTCATTTGTGTTTGCCGTCTGAGTTATCGGCCGTTTCAGCGAACGACACGCGACGGCCTATCGACCGCTTCTTACCCTTTTATCCGTCGTAGCAGTGTGGCGAAGGACATTTAATCTTTATTTCAACATTTCCGTTTCTCTACGGCGTATTTTATAGACATTTCTTCACGTCGCTGGTTTTAGTTGTCTTTTCTTCCATCGATTGTGTGTAGTGTTCTACGGTTCTGAGATGGGCAAATATGACCATAATTGTTTTTGTACCCTAAAAACAAATCAAACACAATTACCTTAACATCTCGTCCATCCACGTTGCTGACACGAATAACATGCAGAAGAATGGAAAAGAAAGTTCCATGATGATTAGTTTGCCTTTATGAAAGATAACGCATCAGAGAGGCAAATCTGACGTTGCGATTGATAATGGAAGCGGGACTAACTGAAAATCAAGGCATGTTCATTGAATCTCTCGACTTCGAAAAAGCGTTCGACACTGTAAGATGGTGCAGTATGTTTAAATTCTCAGGAAAATGGGGATAAGCTATAGAGGAATGCTGATAATATACAACATGTACAAGAGCGAAGACAGAACAATAAGACTGGAAGACAAAGAGTGAAGTGCTCAGATTGAAAAGGATGAAAGACATGGATGTGGTCTTTCGCCCCCTACTGTTCAGTCTACACATCGATGAACCAATGACCAAAATAAAAGGAAGGTTTAATAATGGAATTAAAATTCAAGGTGGAAGAATATCAACGATAAGGTGGCTGATGACATCGCTATCCTCAGTGAAAGTGGAAAATAATTACATGATCTGTTGAATGGAATGAACAATGTAATGGATGCAGAATATAAACTGAGAGTAAATCACAGAAAGACGAACGTAATAAGAAGTACCAGAAACGAGAACAGCGAGAAACTTCATATCATAATTGGTGATCATGAAATAGACGAAGTTACGGAATTCCGCTACCTAGATAGCAAAGTAACGATGGACAGAGCAAGGAGGGCATAAAAAGCAGACTAGCACTGGCAAAACGGGCGTTCCTGGCCATGAGAAGTCCACTAGCACCAGATATACGCCGTAATTTGAGGAAGAAATTTTTGAGAATGTACTCTTGGAGCACAGAAATGTATGGTAGGGTCCACTGGGAGCCGAATCGCACAATAACCCTGAAAGAGTGGTTCGGTGTGGGGCGGCGGAGGGGTGAGTGGACTGCTGTGGCCTGTTGTGGGGTTGTGTACCACTGTGGGCTACGACGGGGGGACGAAGCCTCTCCGTCGTTTCTACGTCCCCGGTTCAATACAATATAACTTTTAAAATCTATGAAAATCTTCATCTCAACTTTCTTCTCCGTCTTCTTTGTCATCGTTGTTCTTATGATATGTAAGATAATCTTCGGCGCCATCGAGAACGTTACTGATAGCACACTACTTGAAAAATTCAACAGTAATGTATTCTTTCACTCTAGGCCGCGACTGTTTTATCCACTGACACACTAGTTTTAAAGCTCCCTTCGGCGTCAATTCATATTGGGTTTCATCCACCATCCATTTGTTCCATTCCTCTGCCATATACACTTTAAAGGGTTTACTTATAGAGACAGCAAGACGTTGCATTTGTGAAGTAAGTCCTCCTGGAATAAAGGCAGACTCTGCATTTCCCTGTCTCAGTTTTCGTTTCACAGAAAATTTTTGGAAATTTGTGTTAAGTTCCAATGGGACCAAACTGTTGAGATCATCAGTCCCTAGGCTTACACACCACTTAATCTAACTTAAAGTAACATACGCTAAGGACAAAACACACACACACACACACACACACGTGCCCGGAGGACGACTCGAACCTACGACTGGGAGAGCCGCTCGAACCGTGGCAAGACACCCTAGACCACGCGCTTCTTTCACAGAATTTTTCCAATGACTACTAAACTGACCTAGCACGATAAGAGAACTCTTCTTCAATAAAGCACTTTTCCTTCTCTCCCACACTCTGTTAATCCATAATTTCATATCAGCCTTGACCGAGCGAGGTGGCGCAGTGGTAGCACACTGGACTCGCATTCGGAAGGACGACGGTTCAATCCCGCGTCCGGCCATCCTGATTTAGGTTTTCCGTGATTTCCCTAAATCACTCCAGGCAAATGCCGGGATGGTACCTCTGAAAGGGCACGGCCGACTTCCTTCCCCATCCTTCCCTAATCCGATGAGACCGATGACCACGCTGTCTGGTCTCCTTCCCCAAAACCAACCAACCATATCAGCCTTGACATCAACGTGAGTAACGCCATCTGGCTGAAATACTGCCAGGTTTTGGCATTATTTTGCGCTTGAAAATGATCATTTGATTAAGTTTAGTACCCCCAGCACAACATGAGAGGACAAGAGTGTAGCGAATTTTTTCAAGTCCGCTTGTTCTTACAGTTTCAGAATCTTTCATGGCAACAGTTCTGTTACTCTGCACATAAAATGTCTGGAGTTTCGCCCATATTCGCTATTTGAGTTAGTTCCACACTGATTTCTTTTGATGTTGAATAATAAAACGAAGGAAAGATAATATTTTCTCTTTATACTCTTGTGGCATTTTCTTAGATATTGGTTGGTTGTTTTGGGGAAGGAGACCAGACAGCGTGGTCATCGGTCTCATCGGATTAGGGAAGGATGGGGAAGGAAGTCGGCCGTGCCCTTTCAGAGGAACCATCCCGGCATTTGCCTGGAGTGAATTAGGGAAATCACGGAAAACCTAAATCAGGATGGCCGGACGCGGGATTGAACCGTCGTCCTCCCGAATGCGAGTCCAGTGTCTAACCACTGCGCCACCTCGCTCGGTTTTTCTTAGATATTTTGGTTTTGGTTCACATGCTAAGTCCATGACACTTCATAAACCTGTGTCACCAACCAAGTCCACCCTTAAAGTTTGTTAAGTCCCACTGCAGTGCTAACTTATGAGCGCGTATTTGAATCATTTTTTTTTATTAATTCAAATGCCATTTTGACAGTGTCCTTGAATCCGTTTCAATACGTGATATTCTAGCTTTGGCCATTTTGAATTCAGTCCTCTATTTGCTCATTTAGTTTTCCTCTTTTTTCCAGTTTTTATTTGTTAGCCCACCAATCTCTAAAGGTTTTCTCTGTTGGTGGAGGGCCGAAATGCCGCCCAGCTGCTCTGTTTTCATGTTCTTCTGCATGTGCTGTTTCTTTCAATTTATAGCTCGCATCAGGTGAATATCTTTCTTTTTTTTCCATTACAAATGTAGCTACTAACAAAAATATTGTATTTTTACCGCGCGTCGTAGGCTAAACAGTGTTCTGCGTTTGTGATGGTGGGGAGGAAGGGAAACAGTATTAGCAATCTCGTGAATCCCCACAACTAAAGTTCGTCGCATCGTGCACTGCTGCTGCCAGTTGAAGTTTTCGAAGAAAAAAGTGCGTCTTACAGACCATAAAACACGCTATCTACACAACCGGCGATGCTGCGACCGGTTATACAAGGTTTGTATTTGACAACACTGCAAGCGATCTGGCAGCGCTGTGTTGTTGTGCTGGTGTAAACCGGTGTGTTCATTCCTTCCCAGACGGTTAGTCTGAGCATCAGCTCCGTAAAGCTATCGCGTGATTTCTGAGAGCGCCATCAGTCGAGTTGAGTTTTTGTTGTGTGTTACAAAAATGGTACAGTGGAACTTAGAGCGATGTTATGCCATCATGTTCTGTGTTTAACTTGGGGAACTTGCGTGCGAGTCTGTGAAGTGTAGACAGGCCTATGAGGAACATGCCTTAGCTGGCAGAAATAATATCTGGAAGCCGAGAACACATTGAAGATGAACCACCCTTAGGGAAATGTTCGACTTCAGAAACCGATGAAAACGTCGAACTGTGCATGCTCTTACGAGAGTGTCCCTTGAGGACAAAATGCCAACCAAGTGTTTTACAAAGATGCCTTTGGAAAGCTCAGGAGATGGGTGAATGGAGCGAGACTGGACATTGCAGACAAGTGATGCTTCATCATGACAACGCCCCGTGTCACACGAGCACTTCCATCACGGAA
Source organism: Schistocerca serialis cubense (assembly GCF_023864345.2). Lineage (NCBI taxonomy): Eukaryota > Metazoa > Arthropoda > Insecta > Orthoptera > Acrididae > Schistocerca > Schistocerca serialis. Next base: position 32,024,113 of record NC_064649.1, read on the forward strand.
TTTTTTTACCTTAAAAGGCATTCCTGTTGTTCCACAGCCACCCACGCCCTATTCACCTGATCTAAGGCCTTGTGACTTTTTTCTTTTTTGTGGAGTTGAGAAATGTCTTAAAAGATCTCATTTTGGGGGTCTGGAGAAGATTCAAAAGAATGTGACTGACATGTTGAAGACTGTACCAGCTGAGGCCTTTCAGTGCTGCTACCAAGACTGTGGACAACGACCGCGCCAGTGAATAGCTGCTGGAGGGAACTACTTTGAAGTGTACAATATTCTTGTTTGAAAAAAAAAAAAAAAAAAAAACTTCGGTGGTAAAAAAATTAGTCTCATTACTCTGCGCGCTCGCGCGCGCGCGCGCGTGCCCACACACACACACACACACACACACACACACACACACACCTCATACATAATGCCCGTGACTACTTTGAAGGAGAGCAAAACTTTGAAACATAAACCCTTTTTTGTATAAGCTGAAAATAGATAGATGCTACTATTAAAGTTCTAATCCTCATACAGGGGTAACAGCTGTGGTTGTTTTCAGTGACACAATGCTCTGATAACTGTGAATGTGCTTATAACTGTAATTATGTGTCACATTTGGCAAGTTTTGTTTACAATTAATTGTTCGCACTGTAATGGTAGGTTTTGTGTAATGTACCAGTGAGCATGTGTAATGCAGCCTGAAGATGGAGCTATATACACCGAAATACGTTGATGAAGAATAAAAAAAATGGTAAATCTAGCTACTTTAAATATTTAAAACCTGTCGAAGAGTGCTTACACATTAGTAACTTTCAACTGATGTCTTTAAATCGAGTAACCCACTACACTCATATGAAATACTTGAGGAACAGTATGTCTCTGAACTCACTGCGTCTGGACCTTGCACGAAGTGGAACTGCAGATATCTGCCGAGACAACATAGCAACTGGGGTTGACGACTCTCGTGTGTGCGTGTGCGTGTGCGTGTGCGTGTGCGTGTGCGCGCACATGACACATGCACGTTTTTCTGTTTCATACGGACGTCGCTTTCAGGAAATCGGAGCACACCTACGTGGGACTGCTGAATGAGAGCGTAACACCGGGTGATTTGAGGCCCATTTTTCGTCGCTACCGCGAATCACTCACACACACACACACACACACACACACACACACACAGCACGGTTATCGGCGCGCCTGTGCAAACAGCGCCACGGCTCATTTCCTCGGGCGCCCCCCGACAGCCTGGCGCAATAACAGCTTTCCTTCACTACCAAGCTCGTGATAGTTTAAAGGCAACACAAAATTAACGGGCTACCTGGTGTCACTCTTCCTGTACTGTCAGTAAAAGTAATAAATTATTTAAATAAAAAACTAAACTTTTTAAAACAGCACGTTTTTAAAACGTACTAAGGAGTATAAAATAATTAGTCGTAGCACCAGACAGATTCCTATCCCCATACAGATACACATGCAAACATGTCCTTGTAAATTTTTAATAGCTATGAAAATACTTGTAGAATATAGCACGAAAATCGTGGGGAGCAAGTAGATAATGGTAAGGAAGTGAACTACACATACGGAAAAATAATCATAGCACCAAAAAACAATGCGTGTGGGGATACATTTGCCTAGGTATCATATTTAAATGACACGTTGCAAAGTCTCAGGTTAATCTAAGCGCGAGATAAGCCATTGCAAATGTGAAGTGATGGACGGTACTAACCTAACCTAACCACCAGAATGTTGAATGCAAGCATTCAAACGTACATGCATTGTGTTGTACAGTTGCCGGATATCAGTTTGTGGGATGGTCTTCCATACCTGTTGCACGTGGTCGGTCAATACAGAGACGGTTCTCCCGACGATCATTTCTTTTTCGATTTCTTCACATTTTTTCCTTCATTCTCGTGGGTGCATCGTTACGACCCGGAGACGAAACGTCAGTCTATGGAATATCGACACAAAGACTCGCCGCAGAGAAAGAAATTAAAGACGCAGCCCTCAGCTGGAAAAATCATGGCCACAGTATTCTAGGACGCAGATGGTGTTATCCATGTTGATTTCCTTGAGGGTGGAACAACAAAAAATTCAGAGCGTACATCATAACGCTGCGAACGCTGAAACGACGGCTAACAAGGATCCGAAAGGAAACGGAAAATGGAAATGTTTTCCTGCAGCATAACAATACCAAACCACACACTTCACCACAGCAGAACTTCAGAGACTGAATCTCACCACCGTACGGCATCCTCCATACAGTCCAGATTTAGCACCGTCAGTTCCCGACAGTGAAAGACGATTAGCGAGGACAACATTGCGCTTCTGATGGAGACGTTGAGAGAACTGTGAGACCGTGGTTGAGGAAACAGAGTGTCGACTTCTTCCGTGACGGCTTCAAAAAACTTGTTCATCAGTGGCAGAAATGTATCCAGTTGATTGGTGATGATGTGGAAAAGTGAATATTGGTAATTAAAGATCACACTCTAAGTATTATTTCTGCGTTTGATTTATTAAAATATTCCCATCTAAACACAATTAACGAAGGTGGAGGCGTTACTTTTCATTCAACTATCGTAGCAATCACACCTCTTTTGTCTTTTGAGAGATATTCCAGTAGCCACACAGTTTGCAGTCTGCGCTTTGTGATTTCGTGCAAAGGTATGACGGCTAGTCGGCAAATATGCATTTCACCCATCATATCGTTTCGTATGAGTCTTACAACGTGTCGGAAAGACAGATCTCTGGCATTCAGTTCGTGATGCATAGGCCTTCTAGAGCAATTAATGTCACAGAAATTAAGGTGGTTAAATAGGAAGAGTGATTATTTTAGTTACCTAACAAATTGAAATTGTTGATAAGCTGTTCTTTTTCGTGGGGTCTGACTTGTTTGAAACACTCAGTGACCGTTTGCTGTCACTGCCTAACTCTTGACACATTGGCGTAAGTTCCCTACAAACATTGCTTTCTTCTACAACTTTTTTATTTTTTTAGTGATTGATTAACAGATGGTTCCTGACCATCCTGTGATGATCCATACATTTTGTAAGTCCTATGACGTCCACACTATTATCACGCTTCAAATTACGCTCTTTTACTACAAGGAAACAACACCGAGTAAGAAACACAATCGATAACGTTTGCATTCGCAACGGAACTGACCTAACAAGTGTGATGTGAACCGTGAAGTGAACCTTGGACTTGTCCCGTTCTCTCCGTGAAAAGGCCGACATAGGTCGTTCTTTCCGTTACCGCTAAAAGTGAAATCCTTTGTATCCCTGTGACACGGCACGTTATTTGAAAGACATTTTGACTGTCTTGTAGTGCCGACGATTAGCTATCAGAATGTGCCATAAATTCATTTCCTGATTAAGCGGACTTGCCCAGTTTTTTCCGTGGGGTATTCAATTTTCAACATTTCTCTTCGGCGTTCCTCCACGTTTCGAGCCAGCTCTTCCTGCCACTGCTTCCTCCTGCTCACAGCCAGTGAATGCAGTGGCGTAATGAGGAAACAGTCGCGGCTGAAAGCGAAGGCACTTTCCACTATCGCTTTCCGTGTTCGCAGCGAGGCACTGCCCTGAACTGGGACGCGGCTATAACTGGAACTGTCATGTTGCCACCCGCCACTACGGCAGCGTCTATGGCTCACCCGCTCGTGTAGTAAGTTAATACGTATTTATTTCGGAAACTTTTTTGTTCCATCAAGAACCTCCTCATTCCTAATCAGTCCACAATAATTCCAACATTATTCTGTAGCATCTCAGACGCTTCCATTCTCTACTGTTCCGGTTCTCCCATAGTCGGTAATCGACTACCACACAGTACTGTGCTCCATTCGTGCAACCTCAGAAATTTCTTCCTCAAGTTAAGGCCTTCGTTTGATACTAGTAGACTTCTCGTAGCCAAGAATGCCCTCTTTGGCAGTGCTGATCACCATTTTATGTCGCCTTTGCTCTGTCCCCCATGGGTAACTATGCTTCTAAGATACAGAATTCGTTAACTTCGTGATCCCCAATTTTGATCAGTATCTCACTATTCTAGTTTCTTCTACATCTCATTCCCTTTCTCTTTTCCCGATTTACTCTCAATCCATATTCTGTGCTCATTACACTGTTCATTCCATCCAACAGATCCTGTAATTATTCTTCGCATTCACTGACGATAGCAACGTCGTCAGCGAATTTGATCATTGACATCCTTTCGCTCTGAATTTCAGCCCTGCTGGTGTAGCTTTATTTCCGTCAGTGCGTCTTCGCTGTATAGGCCTAGACTGAACAGTAGAGGCGAAAGACAGCATCCCCGTCTTCCAATATTTTAATCAGAGCACTTCTTTGTCTTCCAGTGGTACAGTTCTCTAGGTTCTGTGCATGTTGTACACTACTGGCCATTAAAATTGCTACACCAAGAAGAAATGCAGAAGATAAATGGGTATTCATTGGACAAATATATTATACTAGAACTGACATGTGATTACGTTTTCACGCAATTTGGGTGCATAGATCCTGAGGAATCAGTACCCAGAACAACCACTTCTGGCCGCAATAAAGGCTTTGATACGCCTGCGCATTTAGTCAGAGCGAGATTGGATGGCGTGTACATGTACAGCTGCCCATGCAGCTTCAACACGATACCACACTTCATCAAGAGTAGTGACTGGCGTATTGTGACGAGCCAGTTGCGCGGCCACCATTGACCAGACGTTTTCAATTGGTGAGAGATCTGGAGAATGTGCTGGCCAGGGCAGCAGTCGAACATTTTCTGTATCCAGAAAGGCCCGTACAGGACCTGCAACATGTGGTCGTGCACTATCCTGCTGAAATGTAGGGTTTCGCGGGGATCGAATGAAGGGTACAGCCACGGGTCGTAATACATCTGAAATGTAACGTCCACTGTTCAAAGTGCCGTCAATGCGAACAAGAGGTGACCGAGACGTGTAACCAATGGCACCCCATACCATCACGCCGGGTGATAGGCCAGTATGACGATGACGAATACACGCTTCCAAGGTGCGTTCACCGCGATGTCACCAAACACGGATGCGACAATCATGATGCAGTAAACAGAACCTGGATTCATACGAAAAAATGACGTTTTGCCATTCGTGCACCGAGGTTCGTCGTTGAGTACACCATCGCAGGCGCTCCGGTCTATGATGCAGCGTCAAGGGTAACGGCAGCCATGGTCTCCGAGCTGATAGTCCATGCTGCTGCAAGCGTAGTCGAAGTGTTCGTGGAGATGTTTGTTGTCTTGCAAACGTCCTCATCTGTTTACTCTGGGTTCGAGACGTGGCTGCACGATCCGTTACGGCCATGCGGATAATATGCGTGTCATCTCAACTGCTAGTGATACGAGGCCGTTGGGATCCAGCACGGCGTTCCGTATTACCCTCCTGAACCCACCGATTCCATATTCTGTTAACAGTCGTTGGATCTTGACCAACACGAGCAGCAATTTAGCGATACGATAAACTGCAATCGCGATAGGCTACAATCCGACCTTTATCAATGTCGGAAACGTGATGGTACGCATTTGTCCTCCTTACACGAGGCATCACAACAGCGTTTCACCAGTCAACGTCGGCCAACTGCTGTTTGTGTATGATATATCGATTGGAAACGTTCCTCATGTCAGCAAGTTGCAGGTGTCGCCACCGGCGCCAACCTTGTGTGAATGCTCTGAAAAGCTAATCATCTGCATATCACAGCATCTTCTTCCTGTCGGTTAAATTTCGCGTCTGTAGCACGTAATCTTCGTGGTGTAGCAATTTTAATGGCCAGTAATTATTACTCACCTTTCCCTGCAGCTTACCCCTATTTCTCTCGGGATTCCGAATATCTTGCACCATTTTACTTTGTCGAACGCTTTCTGCAGGTCGACGTATGCTATGACCCCGTCTTGATTTTTCTTCAATATTCCTTGAGATATCAAGTGCAATGCGAAAAATGCGTCTCTGGTGTCTTTACCTTTCATAAAGACAAAGTGACCGTTATGTTATAAATTCTCAAATTTCATTTCCATTCTTGTGCACGTTGTTCTTGTGGGCACCAGCTTGGATGCATGAGCTGTTGAGCCGACTGTGCGATGATTCCCGCACTTGTCAGCTCTTGCCGTCTTCGGATATTTTTCCAAGGACTGCTTATACGGCGCTAGTTTCATATGTTCTACTCACGATCTTTAATAGTCGTTTTGTTGGCAATTCTGCGTTATTTGATCCCACGTCTTCCAGTATCTTTCAAATTTTGACTCTAATACTTGTACGGGAACCGCAATGTCATCCTTACCGACAGAAATTTGATC